>NC_081523.1:2254776-2454776 GCF_030273125.1 Centropristis striata
TAATAAATAGATCAGTTTTAAGGGTTAAAATGCATCACTTCCTCATTCTTTGTGTTCATTTTTTCAGGTTATTTCAAGTAATTGTTCGCATCGATGACTGTCTCGCTCTGCTGAACCTCGTGAGTACAATAATTAATTATGTTATTGGAAACATCTTCTATTAATTCTATTCACTCTATGGAGTCTTATAGGGCTATTTTGTCCATTTTTGAATCCTTTTCATGTCTTTTTAAGTCATTTTGTGTCTTTTATGGTCATTTGTGTCTTTTTGAGTCTTTTTTCGTCATTTTGTGTCTTTTTGGTCATTTTGTGTCTTTTTTTGGTCATTTTGTGTCTTTTGTTGTGTCCTTTTTAGTTATTTTGTGTCTTTTTGGTCATTTTGTGTCTTTTTTTGTCATTTGTTTCTTTTTGAGTCTTTTTTGGTCATTTTGTGTCTTTTTTGTGTATTTTTTGGTCATTTTGTGTCTGTTGTTGTGTCTTTTTTAGTCATTTTGTGTCTTTTTTTGGTCATTTTGTGTCTTTTGTTGTGTCTTTTTTAGTCATTTTGTGTCTGTTGTTGTGTCTTTTTTAGTTATTTTGTGTCTTTTTTTGTCATTTTGTGTCTTTTTGGTCATTTTGTGTCTTTTTTTTAGTCATTTTGTGTCTTTTTTTGTCATTTGTTTCTTTTTGAGTCTTTTTTGGTCATTTTGTGTATTTTTTTGTCATTTTGTGTCTTTTTTTGGGTCATTTTGTGTCTTGTTTTGGTAAATTTTTGTCTTTTTTGTGTCTTTTTTTGTGTCTTTTTTGGTCATTTTGTGTCTTTTTTGGGTCTGCTTTGTTTTACGTCTGGATGTGGTGAAGAAGCCCTTCTTTGGCGCTTTTGGAGCCTCCAGAGGGTTAATTAATAAATCAGTTTTAACTATGTAACAGAAGTGATCACTGACACTGAATTAAACATGTTTTTGCACAACAAATAAGCCGTTTGTCTGCATAGAAAAAGTCTCAGATATTTCATTTAAACTTGAGAAAAACTGGCGCAAAAACAAAAATTGTGTGCACACATTTTTGTTCAGTTTACATCATAATAATACTCTATAAAATATAAATAATGTAGCAGTTTTTCATGCCCTGCAGACAGAAAAGAGTCACATGTTCTGTGTTGTTATTTAAAGATTGAACTTGTAGGTGAAACTGGTCGTTTCCTTCTTCTCTCTAACATGAACTTCTGCTTTCGGTGATATTTCAGGCGTGTATGATGCTGATCACTTTCCTCCCGTACACGGTCAGTAGAAACACACTCACTCTGTTTATATCACACTAATAAACTGTTACTGTTTATATCACATTAATAAACTGTTATTGTTTATATCGCACTAATAAACTGATCAGTGGACTGATTGATCTGTTATTGCTGCAGTTTTTTACCTGTTTTATCCTTTTTAATCCTTTTTATAATTGGACTTTTATGCTTTTAACCTGTAGCACTTTAAGATTTCCTTTAATGTAAAGTGCATTATAAATAAAATGTATTATTATTATTGTTATTTTTATTAGTTCTCTCTGATGGCGACCTTCCCTGAGAACATTCTTGGGATTTTACTCTTCTGTGGCTGTGTGATGGTGATGGGCGTCATCCAGGTGAGCCGATCACAGCGATTGATTAACCTCAGAATTAATCAATAGGGAAGTTCAGGGATTTGGGATTAAGTATTTTTTTTTGTCAAATAGGTGGAATTACTTTAAGTAATGGTATTATACTGTATTAATATGTTCTTATTCATTTGTTATTTAATTATTTTATTAATTCTGTTGTCTGACATTATTTATTCTTTTTATTTACTTTTATTTTCTTAATTCTGTTGTTTGGCAATATTTATTTATTTACCCATTTTATTTCTTAATTCTGTTTGACATTTTTTTTTATTCACTTTATTTTATAAATTATTTTGTTTGACATGGTTATTTACTATTTTTTATTTACTAATTTTATTAATTGTTGTTTGACATTTATTATTATTTTTTATTTTTCTATTTAATTAATTCTGTTTGGGATTATTTATTTATTTATTTGCCTATTTTATTTTCTTAATTCAGTTTTTTTTACATTTATTTATTTTCTAATTTTTAACATTTATATACACTCATTTTATTTGATTAATTCTGTTGTTTGACATTGTTATTAATTAATTCATTTGTTTATTTTATTTTCTAAATTCTGTTTGGCATTTATTTTTTTGTAATTTTTAACATTTACCTATTTCCTTTTCTTAATTCAGTTTGAAATCATTTTTCAATTAAATTCATTTGATTTACTTTTTTTAAATTTTATTTTCCCAATTTGTTGCATTTTGTTTTCCTGATTGACTTATTTATCTTGATGTATGTTTCAATATCATATATTTTATTAACACAAAAGCAAACTTCACCCTGTTCAGATACTTCTGTGAATAAAGCTTCACAATAAAGATATTTAAAACTGTGGAATTAACCAGCACGTCTTCACAAACAGCAAATTATTCTGTGAAGCAAAATAAAATCTTAACTAGATGTTTTTTAGTGTGAATATTGACATGTCTAGTGTGATAACCTCTACTTCCTGTGTTTCCAGTGTGTGATCGTGCTGTACGCCTTCAGCCGTCCCTTCCTGCTCAACGATCAGATCCAGATCTCAGAGAACCAGACCTTCTACAAACATCACATCCTCAAAGTCATCATGAGGGTTCCCATCATGTGCTTCTTCGCCAGCATCTTCTCCTTCATCTTCTTCCAGCTGGTCAGTTCCTCCTCTTCATCACTCCAACACGTTAACATCTGGAGATCAGACAGTCAGAGATCGACTGGTGATGGATGCAGTCGTTGGAATATGTTGTAGATAATCGGTCTCAAACTCTAACTACCTGGGGGCCGCTGGAGGCAGTATGAAAATGACTAAAAAAGACACAAAATGACCAAAAAAAGACAAATTAACTAAAAAAGACACAACAAAAGACACAAAATGACCCCAGAAGACAGAAAGGAAACTAAATTACCAAAAAAAAGACACAAAATTACAACAAAAGAAAATACTGAAAAAACACTAAATTACTTTAAAAAGACACAAAATGACTGAAAAATACACAGAATTACCAAAGTCACAAAATAATTTAAAAAAGACACAAAATGACAGAAAGAAAACTATATTACTTAAAAAAGAGACAAAATTACCAAAAAAAGGACAAAATTACAACAAAAGAAAATACTGAAAAAAACATTAAATTACTTTAAAAATACACAGAATTACCAAAGTCACAAAATAATTTAAAAAAGACACAAAATGACAGAAAGAAAACTATATTACTTAAAAAAGAAACAAAATTACCAAAAAAGACAAAATTACAACAAAAAAATACTGAAAAAACACAAAATTACTTTAAAAAGACACAACATGACTAAAAATACACAGAATTACCAAAACGACACAATAATATTTAAAAAAGACAATTATCTTAAAAAAAGACAAAAAATGACCAAAAAAAGTAATTAAAGGGACCTTCCACACACAACGCGGTAAAGCACCATTCATATAAAACTCACATTAAACTTTCATATCAAGGTGGGGGCCACAAAATATCATCACGAGGGCCACAATTGGCCCACGGGCCGCCAGTTTGAGACCCATGTTGCAGGGCTTCATTACCTCAGTTTCAGCAGGAGTACAGTAAAACAACAGGCCTGATTTTTATGAAACTTGGTAGAAAGTCGCAGCATTAGCCGAGAAAGAATCTTTTCAACTTTGGAGCCAAATCACAGAACGAATCTCAACCATCCAGCAGTTTAAAACACAAAGATATTCTGTTTAAATGATCTAAATCTTTCCTGTCCAGTAACATTTTCTTTTTGTCTCCAGTCGTACGTCCTGCTGGCCATCGTCATCTTCCTGCCCTACATCTCTCAGTCTCTGAAGTGGTGTCGCAGCAAAGCCATCGGTAAGCCTCAGCTTTTATTCTGAAAGTCCTGTCAATAGCATAAATTAATATGCATTTATTTTAGAATGACTTGTGTAATGTGGGCCACATTCTCAATATGAGATGATACGATATTATAGTTAGATTTTAAACATTCTGCAACATTTATTATCTTTATTCAGCTGCATATAATGTCCCCATAGGAACTATAACTTCAGTTTTTTTAGCTATTAAGATAAAGATTTTAGTCTGTTCATTTAATTTAATTTTTTCAGCAAAATGTGATTGTGTGACTGTACGGAGATTTTTAACAAAGCAACTTGTTTAAAAGGGTTCAGCAGCTGCTTCAGCTACTGGAGAATTATATAATTATTATAAATTACGGATAAATTAAAATTATATAAAACATCTAAACTCTGCACCACCTTGCAGCATGAAAAGCGTTTTTTTTTATTATTCTAGTACCACAAAAAGTTCTTTGTATGTGCAAGAAAATACACATTTTATCAGCTCACTTTCTATTTTAAAGAATATTTGAATGTACTTTTATATTTTTTCCTACATATTTTATCTGCACGTCTTCAGTCTTAAATTTTCATATATGTCTGTCTCTTTTAAATGCTTTTAATGTAAATAAACTTGCCTTGCAATATTAATCATGTATAAAACACAATATTGATACTTGGTGGCAGATTATTGATACAGTATTGCCTCCCTTTGCTGTATCTCCCCCTGACTAACCCTAACCCCCCCCCCCGGTGTCTCAGGCCAGGTGGCGGAGTCTCCAGACGCCATGTTGTTCTACAGCTACCTGCCCAACGAGCCGCTCAACAAGGACCGGGTCGAAGCGTTCAGCGACGGAGTTTACGCCATCGTAGCGACGCTGCTCATCCTCGACATATGGTCAGTTTCAAAACCATCCATAAATGATTGAATAATGAATAGAAAACAGGTTAGACATGAAGAAAAAACACAAACTTTAGCATCAGGAGACTCTGTGACCACATTTAATGCAACTAACATGTTGCATCTGGCGCCGGAATAATCAAAAATATTTTTTTTTTTCGGGGAAAATTTTGCTACACAAGTTGCTGAACTGAAATAAAAAAAACCTGTATATATTGCATATCCACTTTTTGCTCACAAGTAGTTAGTAAAAGGTGTTAGGTTTTGTTGGAAAGCCAACACTGTTAATGTTTAGTTAACTTGTTCATTGAACTAAGTTCCATTCATTAATAACTTGTTTCTCTGTAAATTTTCATTTGTCCCACGCTCTTGAACGCACCATAGTTGTTCCGACGCTATTGAATGCACCATACTTGCCGAGTGAAGTGCCCTGCTGTGAATATTAGTTTTCTCTTGATACAGCGGCGGACAGATTGTAATTTCTCCTTTTTTTTTAGGTGTCATCTAAAATAGTGTTGTGGTTATAACTGTTTTGCTGTTGACGTAGAGTGACTTAGATTAGTAAGACGAGTTATTAATTAGCATGAACCCTGATGACAAATTAGGTAAAGCAACATTTTCAAGGTTTTATTTATTTAAATAAAATAATTAATTCTAATTGACATCTTTTAATTTGTTTTATTTATTTACTTATTTTATTTTGTTAATTCTGTTGTTTGACATTATTTATTAATTTTAGTTGTTTTACTTTTATATTAATTTTGTTAATTCTGTTTGACGTTATTAAATTTTTTTATTTGACTCATTTTGTTTTCTTTATTCAGTTTTACGTTATTTATTTTTTTATCTATTTATTTTCTTAATTCTTTGACATTATTTATTTACTTTTATTTTCTTAATTCTGTTTGACATTTATTTATTTATTTACTTTTATTTTCTTAATTCTGTTGTTTGATGTTATTTCATTTTTCAATATATTAACCCATTTTATATTCTTGATTTTGTTGTTTGAACTTATTTATTTACTTATTTTATTGTCTATTGTCTTTTTTTATAGTTTTTTATTGTCTTAAAGCAACATTTTCAAGGTTTTAATTGATTTTTACCATTCTTGATATAAAAATATGAAACAGCAACCTGTGCCAGACGTTATATAAATATAAATAACTTTAGGGAATTAACGTGTTAAAATATTTCTGGAAATGTTTCCAATTAACAACTTCATCCTCACAAACACAGATTTTGCTCAAATTGTAGCAAAGTAAAACCATCATGGATGAGTTATGGTGTAATAAAACAAGACTCTTGTTATTGTTTATTGTAAGAAACGAGCCTCTTGTTCTTGTTTATTGTAAGAAACGAGCGTCTTGTTATTGTTTATTGTAAGAAATGAGCGTCTTGTTATTGTTTATTGTAAGAAACGAGCGTCTTGTTATTGTTTATTGTAAGAAACGAGCCTCTTGTTCTTGTTTATTTAAATAAAACAAGCCTCTTTTTATTGTTTATTTTAATAAAACGAGCCTCTTGTTATTGTTTACCTGTTTGTGTGTTCCTGCAGCGAGGACAACGTCCCCGACCCGTCGGTGGTGAAGAACCAGTTTGGCGGCAGCCTGGTCTCGGCGCTGCAGGTCTACGGTCCCGAGTACCTGGCCTACTTCGGCTCCTTCGCCACGGTGGGGCTGCTGTGGTTCGTGCACCACTCGCTCTTCCTCCACGTGACGAAGACGACGCGCTCCATGGGCCTCCTCAACACCTTCTCGCTGGCGTTCGTGGGCGGTTTGCCGCTGGCCTACCAGCTGACGCACGAGTTCCCGCGCAACTCCCGCAACGAGCTGGAGGCCATCCAGATCAGCTGCGTCATCATCTTCTTCGCCGGCATCTTCCAGCTCGCCATCTGGGTGGTGGCGCTGTACAACGAGCGGGAAACGCTGCACCCGTACGTGCGCTACGGCGGCCGCGAGCACGCCTTCATGCTGGCCAAGCTGGCCCTGTACCCGTGCGTCGCTCTGGGGACCTTCTTCCTCACCTGCATCCTGAGCCGCTTCAGCGCTCAGATCTTCCACCTGATGGAGATCACGGTGCCCGTGGCGTTCCTGGTGCTGAGGCTGCTGGTCCGTGTCGGGCTGGCGCTGCTGCGCCTCCTTTTCTGTCCCGAGCGGCCGGAGCAGCGGGACCTCCTGGAGGAGGGCGAGGACGAGGCCAGGGTCCCCTTTAACCCGTTAGTTACATAACGGGGACGGGGAAAAAAAGGGGCGGAGAGAAACCTGACGGAGCAGTGAGGTGTCGATGCTAATGCTAATGCTAATGCTACGTCTCTGAGAGAGTTACTGGAGGAGATTGAAACTGGAATCACACAGATTCTGTGTGCAGCGTTTAAACTGGTTTTAATGTGGAGCAGGATTAGTAAACAGGATCAGAGAGATGTTGAAGTAGAGCAGAGACAGAAATACTGACAGACGAAGAGGAACCAGACTGGAAAAAAAGGGTCTAAAAACCAGATCAAACAGTAAATCTGAGGGAAATGATCTTGCTGCATGGACAGATAATTTACCTTGACAAGATTTATTAAATTAAGATTATTAAATCTAGAAATAAGCATGTTGAACACTTATGAATATATTATATATCTTATAATATTCTAATAAGAAATCTTGTCAGGTAAAATTGTCTGATAAACTAACAAAAAATGATCAAAAAAGGATGTAAAATGACAAAAAAACACACAAAATGACAAAAAATATATGTAAAATTAACCAAAAATGACACACATTGTCTTTTTTTTGTCATTTGACATCTTTTTGGTCATTTTGTTTTTTGTTTGTGTGTCATTTTCAGTAAACTTTACATATTTTTTTGTCCTTCGTGTCTTTTTTTTGTCCTTTTACATCCTTTTTTGCTCATTTAGTATTTTGTGTGTGTCGTTTTTGGTTAATTAATCAGATAGTCAGATAATTTACCCTGACACGATTTCTTAAATTAACATTATTAAATCTAGAAATAAACATGTTGAACGCTTAGAATAATATAAGATATGTAATATATTTATAATAAGAAATCTTGTCAGGTGAAATTATCTGACTATCTGAATAACTAACCAAAAATGACAAAAACCAAAATGATCAAGAAAGGATGTAAAATGACAAAAAAAATACACAAAATGACAAAAAATATATGTAAAATTAACCAAAAATGACACATTGTCTTTTTTTGTCATTTTACATCTTTTTTGGTCATTTTGTTTTTTGTTTGTGTGTCATTTTCAGTAAATTTTACATATTTTTTTTGTCATTTTACATATTTTTTTGTCCTTCCGTGTCTTTTTTTTGTCCTTTTACATCCTTTTTTGCTCATTTAGTATTTTGTGTGTGTCGTTTTTGGTTAATTAATCAGATAGTCAGATAATTTCACTTGACACGATTTCTTAAATTAACATTATTAAATCTAGAAATAAACATGTTGAACACTTAGAATAATATAAGATATATAATATATTCATAATAAGAAATCTTGTCAGGTGAAATTATATGACTATCTGATTAACTAACCAAAAATGACACACAAAACAAAATGATCAAAAAAAGGATGTAAAATGACAAAAAAAAAATACACAAAATGACAAAAAATATATGTAAAATTAACCAAAAATGACACATTTTGTCTTTTTGTCATTTTACATCTTTTTGGTCATTTTGTTTTTTGTTTGTGTGTCATTTTCAGTAAATTTTTCATATTTTTTTTGTCATTTTACATATTTTTTCGTCCTTTTACATCCTTTTTTGATCATTTTGTTTTTTGTGTGTCATTTTTGGTTAATTAATCAGATAGTCAGATAATTTCACTTGACAAGATTTCTTAAATTAAGATTATTAAATCTAGAAATAAGCATGTTGAACACTTAAAATAAGAAATTAACTCTTAAAACAAGATAAATTAAAGCTGCCACCTGATGATTATTTGGTTCTTACCAAGATAAAAAAAAACAAAAAACTTTAGATTTAGAAGTGTTAGATCATTTATCTTGTTTAAAGAGTTAATTTATTATTTTAAGCGTTCAGTATGCTTATTTCTAGATTTAATAATCTTAATTTAATAAATCTTGTCAAGGTAAATTATCTGTCCATGCAGCAAGATCATTTCCCTCAGATTTAGAGTTTTTATCTGGTTTTTAGACCTTTTTTTTTTTGCAGTGGACTCATCTGATTTCTTTATACAGCAGCTTTAAGATTAATATTAATGCTACATTTGATTAGCAGATAAACCAAAACCCCTAAGATGTTTTTTTCCACTTTGATTTTAAAGCTTCACGTGTCTGGAAGAAGGAAAAAAGATCAAAAATGAGAACGGCTCATTTGTTTTCTGGGATGGGTTCCAGTCAAAGGAAGATGACGCATTACAAGCTATGAAACGCCACTGGAGAGAATAATTTCTTAATATTTATTTCAGTGACATTTAGCATTAAAAAAAAATTGGTAAGCAGGGACGTTCGTAAACGTTTTGACAGTCTCGTAAGTTAATTTTCTCACAATTTGTCCGTCTGAAAAATGCCATTTTTGTGTCTGTCCTGTAAGAAATGGGTCCAATATTTAATTTGGTGTCTCCAGGACAGAAGGCTCATTTTCATTTCTCTAATTGGAATCAACAGAGCTGCTGCTAGCCTCCTAAAGGGGCGTGGCCTCTTATTAACTGCCTGTGATGTCAGTGAGCTCAGTTTGTGATTATAATACGCTTCATTAAACAGAAAAACAGCTTTTTATAATCATAGCTGCGTGTCAGTGCCAAGTAAAGATGAACGCTCCGTCCAGCTGGTTTGGTTTAAATTCTGCGTCCGTTCATTATTTATTTAGCTGATATTTAACATCAGGCGTGTTGCAGAAAACAAGTAGTTAAATATTTTGTGCACGACACGTAAAGTTTTGTTTTTTTCTCAAATCCGTCCCGTTCTTTTCCTTCGGAGAACCTGAGAGCTCACAGCGCTGAAACTAGAGAAAACACAATAAAATACATAAAAATACACAAAACACAAGCAAACTGAGAAAACATCTTCAATGTGACAACACAAGAGCAGCATTTAGAAAAAAAAGACCACAACACAACAGAAGTGTTTCCAGAGGACACTTAAAAGTGATGCACACGTCTGGACACGCTGATATCACAAGATTATATTACAAGATAAATATAATTTCATGTTATAACGGTATAACGTGAAATTATCACATTATTTCATGATATTTTCATGTTTTAACGTGATATATAGCGTTAGCCTGCTAGCGTTAGCCTGCTAGCCCGTATCAATCAAATTGCAGTTAGCCCTTTGATGAACAACATGGTTCTAAAGTGACCCGACTAAGTTTTTATATTCTATATCTTTGCAATGAATTAATTTGACACGCTTAAATTTGATTATAAAACGTTATTTCGCAATAATTATAATTTCACGTTATAACAATCATAGCGTGCTAACGTTAACGGGCTAGCAAGACCAAGACCAACTAAAACATGTTTCATTCATTCATTTGATTTGTTTAACTGCAATGTGATTGATACAGGCTAGCGGGCTAACGCTAGCAGGCTAACACTGTATATCACATTATAACATGAAAATAACATTATCATGAAATAATGTAAAAGTAACTGACAGATTTCTGGTGTTTTCTAGTAACTAAATGCTGAATTTGCTCTTTCACACTGTGCAAAATCTTTTTTTTTTAGTGTCAAATGACAAAAACTGTCACGTTTTGTTTTGTGAATAAATCTGAAGTTGTTGCTCCAGCGTCAAATTCAGCGAAATTAAACGTGAAATTATAATTATCTTGAAATAACGTGATAATATCCAGCGTGTCCAGACGTGTGCATCACTTTTAAGTGTCCTCTGGAAACACTTCTGTTGTGTTGTGGTCTTTGTTTTCTAAATGCTGCTCTTGTGTTGTTGATTGATGAAGATGTTTTCTCAGTTTGTTTGCTTGTTTTGTGTATTTGTTTGTGTTTTCTCTAGTTGCAGCTTTGAGCCCTCAGGGCCACCGTACCAACAGACTTTTGACCTGTTTATTGTGGCGTTTGCACTTTTACTGAACAGGTTCGGCCATAAAACTGCAGTTGCACTATTTTAATGTTTCATCCTGATATTTGTGTTGTAGCTCCCACTGGAATATAATCTCACTTTTTCACCTTTTTTTATTATTCATGTGTTGTGGCTTTTTTCTTCTGTTTCTGTCTTTTTATGTGAATTAACAAGACGACTGTGCACTTAAAGGACCCCTGAAACTGTTTATTTAAAGGGACATGTTGGTTTAATGTTGTTATTTCATTCTACAAGCCAGTTTAACTGTAAATTATGGGTTTTTTTGGAGTTTTTTTGTTAAATCAGGTGTCATTAATTCCTCCAGCAGGGGTCACTGTTGTTTCTGTTTAATCGTCCTTTTGTCTCCTTCACGGCTGTAATGATGATGTTCTATCATGGTGTATAATTAATTATCTGTGTTTGATACTGACTCAAATCTGAGACGCACTTTAATGGAAACCTGTCAGGTGATGGAGAAGAATCACATCCATCAGCCACGACATTAAAACTCCTCGTTAATATTGTGTTCGTCCTGATAAAACAGACTCAATCAGACCTCTGTGAAGCAGTTTTGAATATCTGATCATCCTAAATTATTGGGGATTATCGGCCTATTATAAATCTATCGGTATCTGCATATACATTGTCAGATATGAACTGATATAAAACCTTTTTACAGAATATATAGTGCAGAAAAGGAAGCTTGAGTTGATTTAGAAATGGTTAACAGAGGCCGGATCCACAAAGCATTCTTAACCCTTTATCAGGCAAAGAACTATATTTGGTAACTTCAGGTAATATTTTGAGAAAAAAGTTGCAAATTTGCTAGATTAAAGTGGCAAATCTACATGAAAAAAGTTGCAGATTCACGAGAAAAAAGTGGGAAAAAAGCTACTTTTTTCTCCCAGATTCACCACTTTAAATCTCATAAATCTACGATTTTTTTTCTCGTAGATTTGCCACTTTAATGTCGTAGACTTTTTTCTCAAAATATTATTTTCATATGTTTTTTTTACACATTCTGGCAGTATGTAATATCCTCCTAAATTTGGAATTTGCAAGTATTTCAATGAGTGTCCTATTAAGGGTTAAAGTGGTGAATCTGGGAGAAAAAAGTTGCTTTTTTTCACTTCTCTGCGACTTTTTTCGCACAGATTTGCCACTTTAAATCTCTTAAATCTGCAACTTTTTTTCTTGTAGATTTGCCACTTTAATCTAGTAAATTTGCAACTTTTTTCTCTAAATATTACCTGAAGTTGCCAAATATAGTTCTTTGCCTGATAAAGGGTTAAGAAAAAAATGCTTCTTAAGTGCCACTTTTTTCTTCACTTTGCTCTAAAGACAAAATTTAAGAAGATTTGGTGTTCATGAAGAAATTCTGATCTTCTCTTTAGTTGTTTTTATTAACTTTCCTCTTAAGTTTTTTCCTCAGAGAACTTGAGAACAAATGAGATTCTTGAAAACAAAGTTTAGATTTCTTCTCATATTTCTTCACACCTATTTAGTTTAGCCCTAGACAATGTGTTAACAAGTTTTGTTCATTGAAGTTGGTCAGAGCAGTTTTTTCTTGTGAATGTATCACATAAAGCTTATTCTGCCAGTTGACATATAATGTAAATGTCCTTCAGTCTGTGTGACATGTAGGTTTATTCCTAGATTACACTACAATGTTCTCTAGTAAATCACTTGTTGTTGTATTTGATATTACTTCATTAATCACTATGAACATATACAGATAAAAATGTTTGTCATGCAAGAGATCTAAAGTTAAAATGTAAGAACTTCCTAAGTGAGAAAACTAAGAAGTTCCAAAGACATACGGCCATTTTCAAAAAAAAAATGTTTAGGAACATCTTTTTTTTTCCTTAAGAATTTGGAAAATTTGTGTGTGTTTTCAGTCTTGGCCTCAAAATCCCTTATCAGTCCGTTCCTTATATGAATAAACTTTACTTACTTCTGAAGTTCTGGATTTCCAGACTCGCTTACCTTTGCTCGTCACATGTATCCAGAGCTGGTTGTTCATGTTTTCTGCTTCCAGAGCTGTTTGTTTGTTTGTTTGTTTGTTTGGGTCCCTTTCCAGGTGACATTATAACGAGATAATCAAGGGGACTCTGTCCACCTGTCGGAGGTTTTAATGTCGTGGCTGATCTTTGTTTATCATTAAAAACTGTCAGATTTTCACTTTTTAAGACGAAGAAAACAACAATGTGCAGGTAAAGAAAAGCTGACTTGTGATTGGTTGATAAGTTCATTATTGGGGCATTTTTTTATTGTTTTGTTATCGTGTTTTTATTCTGTTTAATTAACAGATTCAGTTCTAAACTGAATTTGGAATCTGATTTTCTGTTTTATTTGTAATTATCTATAATCAGCTGGTTGATCACAAAGGGAGCAGAGTGTCACTTTATGATTTTTATGGAGGATTAAATGTTTTTGTTTGTAGTTTATTATGACACACTTCACAACCTAAAAACACAAAATTCTGTCAGATATTTTCAGCTTTATTTGTGTATTTTGACTCATAAATCAGCTTTTCTCTCGTCTGAGCTCAGAGAATCTTTCTCCAGATTTTCCCTTTGACAGATTTCTGTTGTTTTTAAATCGCTAAATGCTGAATTTGCTCTTTCACACTCTGCAAAATATATTTTTTATTTTAATGTCAAATGACAAAAACTGTCACGCTTTGTTGTTTTTGTTTCGTGAATAAATCTGAAGTTGTTGCTTCGGCGTCAAAGTGAATTCTTTGTCTTCGTCTTTAGGAAACATGAAGAATAATAAGATTAAATAAAGAGAAGTCTGTCAGTTTAAACGTAACATTTTATCTCATAATTATGACTTTTTGTCTTATATTTACACTTTTATCTTATGACTTTTCATCTCAATTTTGATTTTTTTTCTCATAATTTAGACTTCTCTCAAAATTATGATTTATAATAATTTCAACTTTTTCTCATAATTTCAATTTTTTATTTTATGGCTTTATCTCAAAATTATTTACCTTTATCTCATTATTTCCACTTTTTTTTTTTTTTTTTTAAATCTCATGACTTTTTATCTCAAAATTGACTTTTAATTCTCATAATTTGGACTTTTTATCTCATAATTTAAATTTTTTATCTCAGTCATGACTTTTTATCTAATTATTTAAACTTTTTTATCTCATAATTATGACTTTCTATCTTATAATTTCAACTTTTTATCTCATTATTTAACTTTTTATTTTATGACTTTCTATCTCATAATTATTATGACATATGAATATTTTGCATGTCAAAAGGATTATCAATTTATTGTGGTCCGTTTTATTCATGTTTTAGACTTTATGTATCCAGACTTTTTAGGAATGGAGGTTGTTAAAACAGGACACAAAAATACACATTTAGTCTTTTAAATGTGCTAAATAATTTTAAAATACTAACCAGCTTCAGTTATTATTATTATTAAAGCAGAGTCAAAGACATGAGAGTTTAAAGAAAAAGATCTTTATTCACCTCCGTACAGTAAACATCTTCACAATATCCCAAACAAGATATCAATCTGTGGTTTATACACGTTATTAACAACATTCCTCCTCATTTATAATCTTTATCCACTCCAAAAGCTATATTTATTTATTCATCATTAGAAATCATTTCTGCTCAAAGCAAATCAAACAAAATATACACAGAATGATAAATTAAAAACATCTGCAGTGCATCTTTACTGACGTTTGGGCGACTGAAACTATATTTTATTTTCTCTTCGAGTGTTTCACCTTCATAACTTCAATAAAAATATAAATTATTCCACACGATAACTTCCATCTAATCTCAACTACAACTGTGAATCTGTGGAGCCTCGAGTGTGCCCAAGGAATAATTCATACACAATTAATGGATTAATTAATGGATTAATGCATTTTAGTGACACTAAATAAATTAATTTAATTTAAATATAACGGTTGATTGTTTCCATAAAAACTACTGGAATTTTATTTTATTATTTGCCAATTAATGAGTCATCTTAATGTGAGTTTTGAGAATAAATTAATTGGTATTTTTTTGCATAATTTACTAAATATTTTCTGTTTTATATATATATATTATATATATATATTTATTTTAACTTAAACTGAAAGCAAATAATTTATTTAATTTGTATGGCTGGAACAATCAACAATTATTTTAATAATTATTAATTGTTTGAGTCATTTAACATTAAAAACTCAACTGAGAATTTTCTGGCATTTTTTTAAAAGACAAAAAATAATTATTTGACTTATTGAAAATGATTAGAAATTACCATTACATTTAAATAATTTACCAGAAACTAAATTATTAATTTAATAGGTTGAACAGTACTCTTTTAATTATTTTTTTTAATTATAAAAGAATAAACACAGACATTAATCAAGATAGTGATAAGATGATAATTGTGCAACTTTTTTATAGTTTTTGAAACCATAATTAAAATATAAATTTCTTAAAACACGTCATGGTTTTTTAATACTTTGATTAATTGACTGATAATAATGTTGATAATTATTCCAGTGGCACACTCCAGACTCCATATAAAACAGCTTTTTAAAAATAATAAAATAATAATCAAAATAATGTAAATAATTTGACCGTCTGCTGTTGTTGAGTTTTGGTCATTTTGCTTTAGTGAAACCGTCCAGATGTGACGTGTTGCTTCATCTTGTTCAAACCTGCTCTCCTAAAATAAAAAAATTACATTTCCAAAAACACAGAACTGCTTCATCAATTATGCTCCGAAGGAAAAACAGATTTCATAAATCTGTGAGGTCAGAAAAACAGAAACAATAATAATAACGACGTACAGAAGATATTTTAACCCAAACCATAAACCATAAACCCTTCCTTAAACAAAACCATGATCACGTTTAAACTGTGACTGTAATACTGGAAGAAAAAAAATGCATTTCCTTCAAAACATAATTGAGAATTCATCAGGAGACAATCAGAACGTTTACATGCAGTTTAATGGAGCTGTTTAAAAATAGATTCTGCCGTCTAATCAGACTGTCCTTGTTCCAGTTTACATTCAACTGAGAAAATCTAATAACTGACGGGACGCTAATGTGACCGTCTAATGTGACCGTCTAATGAACTACTGGCTAATGTGACACAGGCTAATGTGACCGTCTAATAAACTACCGGCTAATGTGACCGTCTAATGTGACCGTCTAATGAACTACCGTCTAATGTGACACAGGCTAATGTGACCGTCTAATGTGACCGGCTAATGTGACCGGCTAATGAACTACCGTCTAATGAGACACCGGCTAATGTGACCGGCTAATGTGACCGTCTAATGTGACCGGCTAATGTGTGACTGAGTCAGTACGTTTACATGACACATGACAAAAAAACAAATTATTGCCTTAATCTGACTATAACTGGACAACTGAAGCCGGTCACATTAGCCGGTCGTTCATTAGCCGATCACATTAGCCGGTCACATTAGCTAGTCGCATTAGACGGTCGCATTAGATGGTCGTTTATAAGCCGGTCGCACATTAGATGGTCACATTAACCGGTCACATTAGACGGTAGTTCATTAGACGGTCACATTAGACAGTCGTTTATTAGACGGTCTCATTAGACGGTTGTTTATTAGACGGTCACATTAGATGGACGCATTAGATGGTCGCATTAGCCGGTCACATTTGCATTGTTTTTAATTCTGTGTATTTTATTGTATTTTATTGCTGAATCTTTTCTATCTTCTTTGTACGGTGTCCTTGAGTGCCAAGAAAGGCGCCTCCAAATAAAATGTATTATTATTATTATTATTATTATTATTCTCATAGTTTTGCCATTTTTTTTCCTCATAAATCTGCAGCTTTTTTTGTTGCAAATTTGCCACTTTTAATCTTGTTAATCTGTGACTTTTTTCTTGCAGATTTTCTACTTTATATCTCGTAAATCTGCAACTTTTTCACATTAGCGCCTCATTAACCCGCTGAAACGACTCATATCTCCACCCAGTGGTGAGGAGGAGGACACGTTCTCGTCAGTTATTAGATTTTCTCAGTTGCATGTAAACTGGGACAAGAACAGAAGTCCTATTAGACGCCAGTATAGATTTTTAAGCTTATCTCCATTAAACTGTGCATGTAAACACACTGAGTGAAGCAGTAGTGTGTGTTCTGATTTATACAGTACAATACAGCTGGTCCCAACACAGTCCACCCAGCATCCCCCATTCACTTCAATGGGGAGAAAAACACCCTAAAACTTCTATGAGGAAAAAACATGAACAAATAAATAAAAACATCCTCTGAAGGAAGTGAAGCCATTGCACAGGCCACGAGAGTTAGTCAGCGGCTCCACATCCAAACTCGCCTCGACTCTTTTTTTTGTTTATTTTTCGGAACAAAGACAGGAAGTCAGACGACGGTTTGGAAGGCGGAGCTTAAATAACGGAAGGAAATCAGTGTTAATCAGACAGTGCTTTGGTAAACATTTCTCTCTGAAAAAAAATATTCAATCAGAGTCTCATCCTAGAACGTAACGCTCTTTTTTCCCAACGCATCGTCTTGTGATTCGTCACAAACGCCGACAAAAGACTTCCTGCAGAATTAAATAATCCAACCGGCGTTCTGAGGAATCAAACTGCACCTTGCATATAACATATTTTATATACTTTAAAAGATATGTGCACATTCTCTCTACACATGTCAATAGGGTTGCAAAATTCCCGGAATTTTCAAAGACGGAAACTTTCCATGGGAATTTAAGGGAATTAACGGGACTTAATGGGAATTAACGGGAATTTATTTATCATTTTTGAATGAGTGGGGTTAGGGGATGGGTGATATTGAACCCAACACTCCTGTTTTTGTTCATCCATGAAACAAGTAATTAGAACGTGTTCTACTCTACTTACAAATAAATCTGTTGAAATATCTGTTGAAAACATTTTGTGTGGATGTTTTCTTATGACTTCTGCTTATATTTATGCTTGTATATAATATATTCCCAATTAGTTCTCCTAAATTCCCATTAATTCCCATAATTCCCATTATTCCCATGGAAAGCTTCCAATATGGAATATTTCCAAAATTCCCAAGCTTAACTTCCCATGGAAATTTACCGGAAATTTTCCAGAAATTTACCGGAAATTTTCCGCCCCTTTGCAACCCTACATGTCGTACAGTTTATATCTCGGCTCCCAATGCACTCAGATCTCATGTTATCCTCCATAACATCTCATATTGCCGACTACATTCAAAACTTAATAATTTAACAGTGATTTAATGCATAAGAAGAAGATTTTTTTTGAACAAACACAGAGTCAGAGGATGTAGGAAGCCCCTCCCCTCACAGCTACAGTGCAACTAAAATCATTGGTTGAATCGATAAAGGAAGCATAGTGTCTTTTTTTTTATTCTTTAAAGGAATAGTTCAACATTTTGGGAAATGCACTTTCTGTCGGAGAGTTAGATGAGATCAATTTTTATATTATTAGTCTGGACGCAGGGAAGAAAGCTAGAAAAAAAGCTTTAAAGTTACACCTCTGAAGCTCTTTTATACAACGAGGGGCTTTTATTTTGTACAATTCATTTGCACAATTTATTTCAGCTGCGTAAATGTTTCTTGGATTTATTTTTCTGAGCTTTTGCACCAAATAAAATAATCAATAAATCACATTGTGTTGTACTGTGATATCAAATGTTTTAAGTTTTTCAACTTTGACTCTAGAACCATTTCTTCTGTTCTCACCTTTCACAATAAGAGCCCCAGACCTACAGTATATACTGTATAACTGTTCACTAAAGGGATTTTACATTTCTGCAGATTATTTCACTAAAAAGAAAAAAGCTTACAGTCGCTTACAGGAGACTTTAATATATTTTTTAATATATGTCTTTAAATATTATGTCTCTTGAATGAATGAATAAATGAATAGGCCTAAAAAAGAGAAAAATTCTAAAAGAAAATATATTTACTGTCAATATTATGACAGAAATTACTTTATCAGGAATGTTTATAACAGAAAAAAGACTGATTATTAATTATTAATAAGAAGCTGCATGTTGGATTTTTTAAATCTGTCATTATAATGCACATGTAATGAAAAAAACATGTTTTACTTTAATTAAATATATATTTAAATGATCAAAGTGTGTTTTTTTTCTGCAGCACCTCGATACTTCATGCAGAATATATATTTATTAACAAACATTATGCCTCCCATGATTTGGTTATTGCACTAGTCAATATTGCAATTTTAATGAAAATTTTGTGCAAAATGTTGCAACTTAACTGTTGTTTTTCAAAGTGGGGGGGTTGCGGAAACTTTAATATAATTTTTTTATTATATATTTCTTTAAATATGTGTTTTAAAACAGAAGACACTGAATGTAATAAATAAATAGGCCTAAAAAAGAGAAAAATTCTAAAAGAAAATATATTTATTGTCAGAAATTACTTTATCAGGAATGTTTAGAAAAAAAAAACTGATTATTAACTATTATTAATAAGAAGCTGTATGTTGGATTTTTGAAATCTCATTATAATGCACATGTAATGAAAAAAATATCAAATTAAATTTATATTTTAATGATCAGGGTGTGCAGCACCACGACACTTAATGCAGAATATATATATTTATTAAAACACATTGTGCCTCTAATGATTTGGATATTGCACTAGTCAATATTGCAATTTTAATAAAGATTTTGTGCAAAATGTTGCAACTTAACTGCTGTTTCTCAAAGTGGGGGGGTCACAGAAACTTAAATATGTTTTTTTAATATATGTCTTTAAAAATTATGTCTCTTGAATGAATAAACAGGCCTAAAAAAAGAGAAAAATTCACAAAGAAAATATATTTACTGTCCATATTATGAAGGAAATTACTGTATCAGGAATGTTTATTACAAAAAAAAAAGACTGATTATTAATTATTAATAAGAAGCTGTATGTTGGATTTGTAAAAGCTGTCATTATAATGCACATATAATGAAAAAATATGTTTTACTTTAAATTAAATGATCAAGGTGTGATTTTTTGGGCCTCAGACGTTTCTGCAGCACCACGATACTTAATGCAGAATATATATATATATATATATATATATATATATATATATATATATATATATATTAACAAACATTGTGCCTCCCATGATTTGGATATTGATCTAGTCAATATTGCAATTTTAATAAAAAAATTGTGCAAAATGTTGCAGCTTTGTAGTGAATTTAACTGCTGTTTTTGTTGTTGTTTCACCTGCTTCCAGACACGAGAGTGAAATCAAACTTCTAATCCAATTCTCTGCAAGAATACGCTTTATTTCTCCTCCAAAAAAGTCAAACTATTCCTTTAAAGTATTTAAATGATCTCTCATAAAGGTTCCTGCAGCTCAGCGTCTGTATTTAAGCAGCGACCTCAGATCAAATCTACATCTCTACCTCATAAAAATCTAATTTGTTCATGCTAAAGGCTACAAATAAGTTACATCTCTAAATGTTTGCATATCATTTCTCATAGCTTAAAAGCTTCAAAGTGTTTGTTTTTTTTCTTTTTCCCCAGCAGGTCACACGAGTAGTTATTATAGTATGTATTATGTATTTCTTCAGCTAAATATATTTCAGTATATTTATGTACAAGACGGTAACTTGAGGTGCTGATGCTCTAGTTTCTGCGTTAACATGCCTACAGTCACACTGAGGTGACTTTTAATTGTGCGAGTAATGCTGCGTTCAAGTGCACTCGGAACTCGGAAAAAGATCCGAACTCCGAGTGGGAAAAGGGGACTCGGAACTCGGGATTCCGACTCGGGAATTCAGCCCGAGTAGGTCGGAAATATGTGGAAAATAGTCAGTTTATCTTCAACATTTAGTCCGTTATGTGTTGTTTAATTTAGTATTTCTGTTACTAAAAGTGTAGGATTACTTTGTAGTGGTATTTATACTCTGTTAATTATTAATTTTCTTACTTTATTTATTTTTCTCTTCTCTATCAGTAGCCGGATGATTCTTCAGTATGGCATGTATGTATTAATCTCATTTGTTATAGTTTTTTTTTTTTCTGTATGTACCGTTTTTGTTTATGTTGTTTGTTTGTCATGTTCTATGTCTTTTTAGGGACCCCAGGAAGACAACAGTCGCCAAGGCAACAGCTAATGGGGATCCATTCAATAAACGATAAACAATAAACAATTAAAGAGTATGTGTGAGCGTAGTAGGGACGAAAAAACACAGTAAAAGTGTAAAAAATATTACAGTTTGTCCCATATTTAAACTACATTAGTCTATAAGGTGTAATACTGCACTTCTTTTTATTATATCAAGGAAATTGATAAGATTTAACTATATTTTTGTCTCTTAAGTATTTGCAGAAATACACAATTCCACTCTAAATTTATTCCACAACCATTTAACTGGATGTTGTACCAGCTAGCTGATTTACTTCCATCTATTTTCCGCCGATTATCCAGGGCCGGGTCGCGGGGGCAGCTTCCCCACAATCATTTTCAAATGCTCGAAAGACATCCAAACAAACATTAATTTGCGGAATCTCCAACTTGGATCTTTCGGAGTTCCGGAATCTCCAACTCGCATCTTTCGGAGTTCCGGAATCTCCAACTCGGATCTTTCGGAGTTTCCGGAATCTCCAACTCGGATCTTTCGGAGTTCCGGAATCTCCAACTCGGATCTTTCGGAGTTCCGGAATCTCCGACTCGGATCTTTCGGAGTTCCGGAATCTCCAACTCAGATCTTTCGGAGTTCCGGAATCTCCAACTCAGATCTTTCGGAGTTCCGAGTGCAATTGAACGCAGCATTACTTAGATTCAGACAGAAACCTAAAAGCTAAAAGTTCACGCTGAGGAAGAAGAGGAAGAAGAAGAGGAAGAGGATAAACATGGCTTAGTTTAGCAGGACTGGTGTACATGCTACATGTTTAGTTATGCTGTGAGGTTAGGACCATTAAATATTAGAGCATAGTATATAAAACATGTCTACAGTATTCTGACAGGAAGTCCATCCGCCCCCAAACCAAAAACCCCAGAAAGACGAGAAAGTCCCAACAGTCCGTCTGCTGCAGCTCCGGTCCACCTGCCCCACACGTTGGGCCCAGTTTATGCTGGTAAAAGCTTCAGAAGTCCGTTTCAGTGCAACATTTAGCCGTCCACACATCCAGCAGGCAGCGTCTGTGTGCTTTGGAGTCTGTTTATTCAGTTCAATAAGACTTTTATCTGCAGTCTGGAAGTGTTTTCAGATGATGTGTGCCGGTCCAAGTGGGAAGCAACGAAGCCGCCTATTATTATTATTTTGTTGTTGTTGTTATTGTGGTTTTTTTATTATTATTCCACGTGGTCTGGAGAGTCACCAGTGGAGATGTTTGAGCTGGTTGGTGGGAGGAAGAGTCGCAGGATGACGATGAGACGCTTTGGATCACACAACAAACAGCCGGACCTACAAGAGTGTGTGTCTGTGTGTGTGTGTGTGTGTGTGTGTGTGCATGCTTACACAGACTTCCCAGCCCACCACACACTCTCTCCAGTCCCCCCTGGTGCTTCACTCAGCGGGGGGCAGCATGCCGCGCTCCCTCAGCGTGGCGTGCAGCGTGTGGAAGATGCTGAGCTGCTGTTCAGGTTGAAGCATCAGGAGCTGCTGCAGCACTTTGCTCGGGTTAGGCCCCCTGCAACACACACACAGTATATATGGATTAACTAGGGCCGGGACTTTAACGCGTTAATTAAGAGTAATTAACTACGCAAAAATGAATGAATTATTTTTATGGACACAGAATGCAGTTAAACAGTTAAATCTCAATATATTGTATTGCAATACTCACCATATCGCAAAAAGCTTAACCCTTTATTGGGTGAAGAACTATATTTGGTAACTTCAGTGGATATCTAAATGGTTCCCATGTCTCTCTGTGAGGTCGTATAACCACATGGATTTGTAATATTTAGAGAAAAAAGTTGCAAATTTACTAGATTAAAGTGGCAAATCTACAAGAAAAAAATGTGCAGATTTAAGAGATTTAAAGTGGCAAATCTGTGTGAAAAAAGTCGCAGATTTACGAGAAAAAATAACTTTTTTTCTTGCAGATTCACCACTTTAAATCTCATAAACCTCCGCATTTTTTTCTTGTAGATTTGCCACTTTAATCTCGTAATTTTTTTTTCTCAAAATATTACCAAATTAGAATTTGCAAGTACTCAATTAGTGCTCTATTAAGGGTTAAAAAATACACAGATCGATTTAAAATTCCAAGTGAGCATTGATTAATTATCCCATTCCCCATATCAAATACAAACA
The DNA here is from genome assembly GCF_030273125.1 of Centropristis striata. Taxonomy (NCBI): domain Eukaryota; kingdom Metazoa; phylum Chordata; class Actinopteri; order Perciformes; family Serranidae; genus Centropristis; species Centropristis striata. The sequence continues at coordinate 2,277,947 of NC_081523.1, forward strand.
GGAAGTAACGTGCTAAGATAAAGTTTTAGATTTGTTCTCTCCTCACCTGATGAAGCTGGCGATGTAGACGTGAGTGAACGTGGCCATCAGGTACTGACAGTCGAAGCGGTCCATGATGCCTCCGTGTCCCGGGATGGTGTTAGCAAAGTCCTGCAGGACAACACAGAGGTTATAACACAGAGGTAATAACACAGAGGTAATAACACAGAGGTAATAACACAGAGGTAATAAATCACAGGTAATAAATCAGAGCTCAGGTACAGTCGGTTTCTATTCTGGTGTTTAAATGCTGTGATGTGCATTAATTCCCTGTCAGACTCGTGCAGCGTCACTATGAAGTGGCTCAGCTGGTGGAGAGATGACTCTGCACAGCTGGGAGCTCCTCCAGACAGAGCTGGGAGCACTGGTGGAGCACTGGTGGAGCACTGGTGGAGCTCAGTGGTGACAGCATTACGCTGCAGTTTCCTCCTCAGCCTGCAGGAAGGACTGTCTGCTGCAGTGTGGCGGATTAAACCCAGCGTCGCTCAGCTTCCTGTCACTTTAAGTCAAATCTTTGCTCCTCACTCCAGCTGAAGTGGTCCAACCAGTTTACTGCTTATTCAAATGTTTCCTTTAACCTCCTCTGTGTGTCTGAGAGCTCCAGACAAGTGCATTCTACTCAGTGTTAAAATAGTGAAAGATATTAACCACTAACTTGTTGATAAAATGGAAAATAATGAGCTGATAAATCCTGAAAAAAAGTGATTCTAAAAGAAGATGCTAAAACAACAAAATGATACTTTATAGGCACAATTCCATTATTTAGTTTTCCCTCTAGTGAGTTTCCCTCCGCCTCGGCTCGGTTCTTTCTGAGCCGCTAGTGACTAGACGACACTGATTGGAAACGGCTGAGGCGCCGATTTCACGTGATTCATTTGCAGACTGGTGCAGGGAGGCAAACCAGGAAGTGATTTAAGCTGCATTCTACCAAAAATTCCAGCAGGGGGCGCTAAGTTTGGCTGCAAAAACATTTCTGTCCATTCATTTCAATGCAAAATGACAAAAGCTTTATTAGCTCAGAAATGTTTTTTAGGACAACACTATGGTCTCAATCACTAGTAAAACATCTTCTTCAAGACAATCTGATGTTAATAGTGTAAATAATGGAACGTTTAGAAGAAAATAGAAGATAAAGAATCGTATGATTTGGGGGCGGGGCTACCTTTGATTGACAGGTCACTAACAAGGCGAGCCGTCATCAGGAGAGAAGCAGAACAATGCGTATCCACGGCAACGTGTCAATAAAGTTATATAGATATGAAAAAAAGGAGGTTTAGTGGTTTGGTCTCATAACTAATAATATCCCCAAATTAAAGAAAGTAGATCAGAGGTCCGGACTGTAGGAAGAGAAACTGAGATGTTGTTTACTTTTATTTTGAAGGCTCGCTTGAAGCCGCTGGCGAAGAATCCACCGAACGGCCCGATGAGAGAACCGAAGGACGAGAGGAAGATGCTGTGGATCTGGAACGGGTACAGGGTCACCGTTTTCTGGAGGAGAAACCAGGAGAAACACTGAATTAACTTAAAGTCACTCTGATCTTCTCTCTCCTGATTAGGGTTGTCACCATACTAAAATGTTCAACTCGATACCGATACTCGATACCATTTTCGATACCACAAAGATAAAAACAAAGACCCCAAAATTTAACAGAAATATTTTTATTAACAAGAAAAATGCAACATGTAAAAATGAACAGAACAGAATATTTTCTCTTAGGTTATTAAGTTTACTGTTATACTGTATGTTTTATGTGGTAATTATGTTTGATGTTTGTTTGTGTCTAGTTTAGTTTTAATGTTATTTCATGTGTTAAAGTTCTTATTTATTATTGTTGTTTTATTTATTTATTTAGGTTGGTTTTGTGATTTTTTGTTGTTCTTTTTTTTATTTTATTTTTTTTTTTTTACTGTTTGTCCATTGGTGACTTATGTTGTGTTTTGTTTAAATTAATAATAAATAAAATAAAAAAATTAACAGAACCACAGGTTAAATATTTATAATAAAAACAGAAAGAAGAAAAAAAAGGAATTTTTTTTTTTAATATTGTATCCAGATACTACGGAAGCCCTGAACCGCAAGTGAAGAAATTTTTTTTTGAGATGTTATCTTGTTATTTCGAGATCATTTCTCGTTATTTCAAGACAATATCTCATTATTTCGAGATAATACACATATGTAAAAAAAAAAATATTAAAAAAAAAAAAAAATCTTCCAAATTTTTTTTTTCTTCAGATATTATCTAATTTTTTCGAGATCATATCTCGTTATTTCAAGATAACACACCTATGTAAAAAAAAAAAATATATTAATATAGACAAGATAACGTCTCCAAAAAAATTTCTTCACTTGCGGTTCAGGGCTTCCGTAGGATACAACATTTTAGTATCGATACTTTTTGAGTATTGATACTTTTGACAACCCTACTCCTGATTGATCCTGAAGCATTGAGATGCACCTGTAAACCATATTTTTCCAATAACTAAACATCGAGTATATTATAAGTGTTCAGGTTATTTAAACTGGTCTCAGTTTATTTATATTTCTAAATATTTTAATTTAAAGGGATGAACAGTCTTACCCATCTGATTACGTTCTGCAGCACAGCAGGCAGCGTGTACTCCTGCATGACGAAGATATCGGAGGGTTCACACTCCACCGTGAAGCCGTTGGTCTCACTGTTGAAGCCCACGGGACAAACAAAGTTCTGGAACTGAGACAGCAGGTAGGCCAGCTGACACAGGACACAAAGAAAGATCAGAATTAAACTTTATTAATATATATATTTATAGTGCACTCAGGGTCATTGAGCATGCATTACAGGAGAAAAAACAGCATGAAACATGTACTTTTTGCACTAAATACACACAAAAAAAAGTGATTTATTATCTTCTGTATCACTGAAATCAAACAGGACTGAGTATTAATGATAGTGAGAACTTTCTGAGTTTTATGAAAGTTTGGTATAAACAGCTGACAAATGTTTTAATATGCATTTTGAATAATTTTAGTTTTTAAACCCACTGAGGTCTGGACATATTAGAGCCCCATAGATATATTGGTTGATCATAATATTGATATATTATTATATTATCAGCGTAAATAAACAGAAAAAAGTTGCAAATTTACTAGATTAAAGTGGCAAATCTACAAGAAAAAAAGTCACAGATTTAAGAGATTTAAAGTGGTGAATCTGCACGAAAAAAGTTGCAGATTTACAAGAAAAAAGTGTGAAAAAACAACTTTTTTCTCGCAGATTCACCACTTTAAATCTCATAAATCTGAGCATTTTTTCTCGTAAATTTGCCACTTTAACCTCGTAAACTTTTTTCTCAAAATTTTCCCCCCTTCCCCCGGGTCTGTATGTTGTTGTTTTTTTTTTTACTTAAAATAAAAGTGCAAAAAAAAAAATAATAATAATAATATATTCATATTATGCACTTTCCTCACATATATTTATACTTTTATTATGATTTATTTAATTATATTTTATGTATTTAATGTTTTTCTTAAATCAATTGTTTTATAGCTTCTTATATTTTTTTAAATTCGATTTCATATTTTTTTATATTTATTATTTTATTATATTCTGTGTTTTAACAGCTTCTGATAGTTTTATATAATATTTTGTTTTATTCTTTTTATGTTTTTTTAAGTATATATATATATATATATATATTTATTTATTTATTTTTTATATTATAGAATCTTTCAGCAAAAGCATTCCACGTGATTATAGCTTCTTATATTTTTTTTAATTCGATTTCATATTTTTTTAACACATTCTGGCTGTATGTAATATCCTCCAATATTCTCTAGGGTTGAAATTTGGAATTTGCAAGTATTTCAATGAGTGTCCTATTAAAGGGATAGACAGAGCATGTGAAGGAGGAAGTTAAAGCAAATAAAGTGAACTCACGATGAAGCCAAAGACCACCGTGGCGAAGTATCCTCCGATGAATCCCTCCCAGGTCTTCTTGGGTGAAAGCTGCAGGGTCACAAACAGAAACAGAGGCTCTTTCACATCATGATGACATCATGGTGGCCACAGAGTCCATGTGATGTTAAATAAACCTCTTTTCTTCCTGCTGTGAGTTAACTGAATGTGTCTTGTGTTGCTGCGGCTGATTGATGCTCTGCAGAAACGTCCTCCAGTCTCTTTAACACACTTATTCCTGTTTATCTGGTGGAGTTCAGGAGTTGGAAGCAACATAAATGGACTCTTTAAGAGTGGAGTTGGACCCTGCAGTGTTAATGGGTTAATTACTGAAAGACTTCCTCTCTTACAGGACTGATAGAGAGTTATTTCTCAACAGTGAGAAGCTGCCAGTCGACTCAGAGCTGATGGGATGTTAAACAGCAGAGATGCCACCAGATGATGCTGTGGAGGAGAATATATGGAGCCAAACAAACTCCATCCATCCATTTGGTTTTCAGACATTTATTTGGCTCAGTGTTAAGAGGTATTTGCCCAGGCTTTCACTGGAGCCACACACACACACACACACACACAAAAAGACAAAAAAGACACAAAAAAAGACAAAAAAGACACAAAAAAGACAAAAAAAAGACCAAAAGAAGACACAGAAAAGACACAAAAAGACAAAAAAGACACAAAAAAGACAAAAAAGACACAAAAAAGACAAAAAAAGACCAAAAGAAGACACAGAAAAGACACAAAAAAGATTAAAAAAAGACACAAAAAAGACCAAAAGAAGACAATGAAAAGACACAAAAAAGACACCAAAAGACAAAAAAGACCAAAAGAAGACACTGAAGACACAAAAAGACACAAAAGAAGACACAAAAAGACAAAAAAGACACAAAAAGACCAAAAGAAGACACTGAAGACACAAAAAAGACAAAAAGACCAAAAGAAGACACAGAAAAGACACAAACAAGACACAAAAATATGTAAAATCACACACACACACACAAAAGACAAAAAAGACACAAAAGAAGACAATGAAAAGACACAAAAAGACAAAAAAGACACAAAAAAAGACAAAAAAGACCAAAAGAAGACACAGAAAAGACACAAAAAGACAAAAAAGACACAAAAAAGACCAAAAAGACCAAAAGAAGACAAAAAGACCAAAAGAAGACAATGAAAAGACACAAAAAAGACACAAAAAAGACACAAAAAGACAAAAAAGACCAAAAGAAGACAAAAAGACCAAAAGAAGACAATGAAAAGACACAAAAAGACACAAAAAGACCAAAAGAAGACACTGAAGACACAAAAAAAGACAAAAAAGACAAAAAGACCAAAAGAAGACACAGAAAAGACACAAACAAGACACAAAAATATGTAAAATCACACACACACACACACACACACACACACACACACACACACAAAAGACAAAAAAGACACAAAAGAAGACAATGAAAAGACACAAAAAGACAAAAAAGACACAAAAAAGACAAAAAAGACACAGAAAAGACACAGAAAAGATAAAAAAAGACACAAAAAAGACCAAAAGAAGACAATGAAAAGACACAAAAGAAGACACAAAAAGACAAAAAGAAGACACAGAAAAGACACAAAAAGACACAAAAATATGTAAAATCACACACACACACACACACACACACACACACACACACACACACACAGCTGCTGAGATCCAGACGAGTAGAAATATAAATTATCTGATCTAACTGTGTGTTTTCTACCTCAACTGGCTCCTTTCAACACAAACTATCTCACTTCTATTAGAGGTGGGAAGAAAAAAATCGATACAGCATAGTATCGTGATATTTTGCCCAGCAATATTATATCAATTCATGGCCACCAAGTATTGATATTTAGCCAGCGGGCCGTCAGCATTTTTGTTGTTTTTCCTGAGGCCGTACCCGGCTTACTTTTAGTTTGTGAAGAGAGATGGTGCTTGAGAAGTTTTTTGAGAATGTCCAAGGAGGCAGCATTTCAGGTTTTTATCAGGAGTCCCAGAGTTGAACTGAGCCCCAAAAGTTTTTAATTTGGTGCGCACCAAACTATGCTGCCTCATTGGACATTTTCAACTCACTAAACCCGCAATCAGTGCCCAATTTTTTTAGTCATCCTTTGTATTGTAATGTAAAGCGTCCTTGGGTTTCTTGAAAGGTGCAATATACATTTAAATTATTATTATTTTAACTCCTTCACATGTGGCAGCAACTCATTGCAAATCTAAGCAAGCAAATCAATGCATTTTTTCAGCAGAGTTAACCTGATGCTGCCAGATTGTTTGTTACACAGAACCATCTGAGAAGTTTGGAAAAGGGGGAAAAACCTGGCAGGTGATTGGATGTTTTTAGTTGGAGGCTACGGCAGCTAAGCTGCAAAAAGGACAGATTTAAGAATACTTTTTGACCTAATGCAGTTGCACTTTATAATGACTCCCCTTTTAGTAAGGACAGAAGAATATTTATTTAAACTTAAGCTTAAGCTGCTTATACTCTATGTATACATCAAACTGTATTTTTGCACATGTATATTTGCACACCTGTTTATTTACACACCTGTATATTTGCACACCTGTTTATTTACACACCTGTATATTTGCACACCTGTTTATTTACACACCTGTATATTTGCACACCTGTTTATTTACACACCTGTATATTTGCACACCTGTTTATTTACACACCTGTATATTTGCACACCTGTTTATTTACACACCTGTTTATTTACACACCTGTATATTTGCACACCTGTTTATTTACACACCTGTTTATTTACACACCTGTATATTTGCACACTTGCTGTAACTGTTATCTATGAGAAACAGCTACTAATGCACATGGACCATCCATTCACCTTCCTCTGTACTAGGCTATGTATTGTGGGCTCATGTTCTGTATAGGTGGAATATATACGTATACATGTGTTGTGCTGTGTTGTGTTGTGTTGTGTTGTGTTGTGTGTTGGCTGCTGGAACACCTAAATTTATCTGCTGGGATGAATAAAGTATATCTTATCTTATCTTATCTTATCACACTCTTTTAATGGAATCTGAAATACTCCAGATTCTGATATAACTAATGCTATTGTATGCTCTAAATCAGCTGTTCTCAACCTTGGGGTCGGGACCCCAATTGGGGTCGCGAGATGATTTCTGGGGGTCGCCAAATCATTTTGGAAGTCAGCTCTGTCTCCACTGTGTTAAAGTGTTTTAGTCTTTTTGGTCACTTAATGTCTTTTTTTTGTCAATTTGTGTGTTTTTTGTCATTTTGTGTGTTTTTTTTTATCATTTTGGGGTAAATTGTGTGTCTTTTTTGGTCATTTTGTATCTTTTTTGTGTCTTTTTGGTCATTTTGTTTCTTTTTTGGGTCATTTTGTTTCTTTTTTGGGTCATTTTGTGTCTCTTTTGGTCATTTTGTGGCTTTTTTTATCTTTTGTGGTCAATTTGTGTCTTTTTTGGTCATTTTGTTTCCCTTTTTTGGTCAATTTGTGTCTTTTTTGGGTGATCTGAACTGTGCGTGTGAGATTGTGTTCAGTGAGCGGGGGTCACGGACAACATGCATGTTAAATTGGGGGTCGCGACTCAAAAAGGTTGAGAACTACTGCTCTAAATAACCCTTTTAATAAAGTAATCTTAGAAACAAACAGCCAGTAGCTCCTCACAGGGCGCCGACTGGTCAGAACCTCCAGTTGTGCGACTCAAACGCATTACTTGGAATCCGTGAATAGCTAACCTGTAAAGGTAACAGAAGAGTAGCAGAACCAAAGGCTGCTGACTTCTATCCAACCTCTCATGTGAAAACCTCAATAGATGCCTTGAATGTAATGTCATTTTTCAAACCTCATAAAATGATAAATAAATAACTAATTTTTATGTATTTTCACGATTGTGAAGACAGATGATTCTCAACTGATGCTGATGTGTTGATGCGTTAACATACTCTTCTGATAAACAACAGTAAAGCTTCTATATGTGATGTAAAACCCCTAAAAGGAGAAGAACGTCAGGCAGGAAGTGAATTACCTTGATCAGTGGAGTCCTTCCAAAGAAGAATCCAAACAGATAAGCCATGATGTCGTTGCAGATCACAATAGAGATCGGGACAATAAACCTGGAAACAAACAGAGATCCACTGTGTTAAAAGGTGAAACAGAGAGTTAAACATTCATACTCTGAAATATGATCAATTCTGGAAAATGTGTCTGTACAACTATGAATTTAAAACTACAAAAAAGTTCATTATTATTATTAATCTAGTTGACTGAATCACTTCTAATCTACAGGTGCATCTCAATAAATTGGAATATCATAAAAAAGTTTATGTCCACTTTAAATCTCAAATCTGCATTTTTTTCTCGTAGATTTGCCACTTTAATCTTGTAAACTTTTTTCTCAAAATATTATTCTGGCTGTATGTAATATCCTCCAATATTCTCTAGGGTTGACATTTGGAATTTGCAAGTATTTCAATGAGTGTCCTATTAAGGGTTAAAGTGGTGAATCTGGGAGAAAAAAGTTGCTTTTTTCCCCACTTTTTTCTCGCAAATCTGCGACTTTTTTTGCACAGATTTGCCACTTTAAATCTCTTAAATCTGCGACTTTTTTCTTGTAGATTTGCCACTTTAATCTAGTAAATTTGCAATTTTTTTCTCGAAATATTACCTGAAGTTACCAAATATAGTTCTTTGCCTGATAAAGGGTTATCTATATCAGCTGTTCTCAACCTTGGGGTCGGGACCCCAATTGGGGTCGCAAGATGATTTCTGGGGGTCGCCAAATCATTTTGGAAGTCAGCTCTGTCTCCACTGTGTTAAAGTGTTCATGTGTTCATGTGTTTTAGTCTTTTTGGTCACTTAATGTTTTTTTTTTGTCATTTTGTGGGGGTTTTTTTGTCATTTTGTGTCTTTTTTTTTTGTCATTTTGTGTCTTTTTTTTTGTCATTTTGTGTCTTTTTTTTGTCATTTTTTGTATTTTTTTTTGGTCAATTTGTGTCTTTTTTGATCATTTTTTCCCCTTTTTTGGTCATTTCGTGTGTTTTTTAGTCATTTGTGTCTTTTTAGTCATTTTGTGTCTTTTTTTGGTCATTTTGTGGTCAATTTGTGTCTTTTTTCGTCATTTTGTGTCTTTTTTCGTCATTTCGTTTCCTTTTTTGGTAATTTTGTGTCTTTTTTTAGTCATTTTGTGTCTTTTTTGGTCAATTTGTGTCTTTTTTGGTCAATTTGTGTCTTTTTTTTGGTCATTTTGTGTCTTTTTTTGGTCATTTTGTGTCTTTTCTGGTCATTATGTGTCTTTTTTGGTCATTGTGTTTACTTTTTTTTGTTATTTTGTTTCTTTTTTGGGTGATCTGAACTGTGCGTGTGAGATTGTGTTCAGTGAGTGGGGGTCACAGATAACATGCATGTTAAATTGGGGGTCGCGACTCAAAAAGGTTGAGAACTACTGATCTATATGACTCAATACTTGGTTGGAGCCGTTTGACTTGAACTACTGAAATGGACTTTTCATCATATTCTAATTTACTGAGATGCACCTGTAAATACTTTTCTGATTAAAACAGAATATGCTTTATTTGTATGAAGACTTGTATTTGATGACTTGTTGCCTCGGGTCGCTGCATGAAGAGCACCACAACAGTGAGAAGACACTTGCGACGACACGACACGTGCAGCGACAGTCAGAGACAACAAGACATGTTTTTTTTTTTCCTCTGAGCCGTCTGCTTACCAGATCATTCCTTCAAACAGGTTCTGAATGACAAGGTGGGACTGAGTTACCACAATCAACAGGGTCACATGGGTCCAAGCAAACTGGAATGGCAAACACAAACACAAACACCACAGTGTCACTGCCGCGCCTGCTCACAAGTCGGCTCGTGTCAGAAATAGTGAATCATACAAACAGACAGACGAGATGAATGCAAACACATGAGAGAGTGAGAAGAGCAGGCAGCGGGTGGAAAAGCAAACATTTTGGGGTGATTTATCGGGCATTTTTAAACAAGAATTTTGTGAAATTGCATGCAATAAAATAGTGAGAGTAAGGAAAATAACGCAGCAGCAAAATAAAACCAACAGGACTGAATCTTCAAGCTGAGAAAGTGTTTTCTTTTGCAGTTAAAATGACTTTATAGTGACACTTTTTTACATTTTATTTTTTTTATATTTTTTTTACAACAATTTTAATGTCTCTTACGTCAAATATTTATAAATTCAAGCAGCCATTCAAGAACTAAATAAATAAATATAAATAGTCTGAATAAAACAAAGATAATAATAATATTAATATATGTATAATTAAAAATAAATAAATACATTTATTTAATTATATTTTATAAATAGTTTTTTCTTAAATCGGTTGTTTTATAGCTTCTTATATTTTGTTCTTATATTTTTTTTAATTTGATTTCATATTTTTTATTTAATTATATTCTGTTTTAACAGCTTCTAGTACTTTTATATCATATTTTATTTAATTCTTTTTATGTTTTTTTTTGTCTTTTGCAAAAAAAACTGCACTTTTCAATACATAGCTTTGACGAATTACATACAACATTTTTAATGTCTCTTATGTCAAATATTTATAAATTCAACCAGCCATTAAAGAACTAAATAAAAAGTAGTATAAATAAAATAGAGATATTATAGTGATATATATATAAATTCATATTGTGCACTTTCCTTACATCTATTTATACTTTTGTTATGATTTATTAAATTCTATTTTATGTATTTATTGTATGTATTTAGTATTTAATGTTTTTCTTAAATCGATTGTTTTATAGTTTCTTATTTTCTTTTCTTTTTATTCGATTTTATATATTTTTATATGTATTATTTAATTATATTCTCTGTTTTAACAGCTTCTGATACTTTTATATAATATTTTATTTAATTATTTTTATGTTTTTTTTCTAAATAAAAGTGCAAAAAATAAATAATAATAATAATATATTCATATTATGCACTTTCCTCACATCTATTTATACTTTTATTATGATTTATTAAATTATATTTTATGTATTTAATGTTTTTCTTAAATCAATTGTTTTATAGCTTCTTATATTTTTTTAATTCGATTCCATATTTTATATTTATTATTTTATTATATTCTGTTTTTTTAACAGTTTCTGATACTTTTCTATCATATTTTATTTAATTATTTTTAGGTTTTTTGTTTTTTTTAAATATATATTTTTTAATATTATAGAGTCTTTCGGCAAAAGCATTCCACGTGATTGGACCATTACAAAAAGAGTGTCAGTAAATATATTAACTTTAATTTACAGTGCATCTAACCAAATATTTATCTAAAGTCAAAAGCTTTGATATATTTTTTTCATATATATCCACAACAATCTGTATAATCCCGAGACATCCTTCGTCCATTTTAAACTTTTATGTCTGTTATAATTAAGTTGAATAGCTGACAAGGGAATTTAAGTCTAAAAAGTGACACTTTAAAGCATAAATCTGTCTGCAACAATTTCAAATTAAACTAAACAAATAAAACAAATGACTGAAACTTCAATGAGTCACATGCAAAATACCATAATAAATACTTATTGAGTTACTAATAAAGTTAGTTTGTGCCAATGAAATGTGGAGCAACAAATCAATGGCAGAAGAAGCAGAACAGATGCATGTGAAGTGAGATAAAGCTGGAGCCATTGCAAAAGTCCTGCATTTATACAGGATAAAATTCTAGATATTGTAATGTGGACAAATTATCAAGTAATACAAACTCAAACATAGAACATAAATGTGTTTCAAAGCAGCTGAACAGTGAGTGAAGTCCAAAAAGACTTCTACAATGGCAACAATCAGAGCACAGGATGAGTTTAAAGAATGTTTTCAGAAAGACAGTGGAAGCAAAGAGTGGAGAAAACAAGTGGACGTAACCTCCGGCTCGGAAAAGTGAGGCATTCTTTCTAATGGCCAGCAGGGGGCGACTCTACTGGCTGCAAAAAGAAGTTAGATTGTATGGAAGTCTAGATCTTCTGACTTGATTTATTACCTAAGAAAACATGTTTCTACCTCTAAGTTTATGACCTAAATCTCTAGTTTTAACTCTTTACTTTAATATCGTGATGCTTATTTTATAAATATTGATCCTATTTAGAGTGAAATAGACGATAAAGCAGAAAATGACGTTTCAATTGCGAGCTGTCATTCGGGATAGTAACATTTTAGTAATGTTTATCTATAGCACTGTTAACATTTAAGTAGCTGTAAACTTGTATTTAGGTGTTATACATGTTTGTAACATTTTGGTTAGCCTAAAATGGCCTTGTTCTACTTTCAGTTGTACTAAAAGATACTCTAAGGAGTCAGCTGTTCCATTTTTCCTGGTAAGTACATTTTGTTTTAAGCCTCGTTTTCCCGAGCCACAATTAGCATCCCAAATATGGTCACATCTGGCTAATGGCCAGCAGGGGGCGACTCTACTGGCTGCAAAAAGAAGTTAGATTGTCTAGAAGTCTATATCTTCTGACTTGATTTATTACCTAAGAAAACATGTATCTACCTCTGAGTTTATGGCCTAAATATATAGTTTCAACTCTTTATTTTAATACAGAATGGTGTTTATTTTGTAAATTTTGGTCCAATTTAGAGTAAAATAGACAATAAAGCAGGAAATGTCGCTACAATGGCGAGCTGTCAATCAGGATAGAGGTGTAATAATGTTTATCTATAGCACTGTTAACATTTAAATAGCTGTGAACTTGTTTTTGGGTGTTGTCCACGTTTTTATATTCTGTTTACGAACTTTGACCCTTTAGTTGTGTGTTTTCAGTCCATGAAAGTTGACTGTACCAATATTTTGGCCTCTTAAAAATGTCTTCTTCAGCATTCAGTTGTACTAAAAGATACTCTAAGGAGTCAGCTGTTCCATTTCTCCTGGTAAGTACATTTTGTTTTAAGCCTCGTTTCCCCCTAGCCACAATTAGCATCCCAAATATGGTCACATCTGGCTAGTTAACTTAAGTTAATTTAAGAGTATCTTTTAGTACAACAGACCACAAAAACGTGGACAACACCCAAAAACAAGTTCACAGCTATTTAAATGTTAACAGTGCTATAGATAAACATTACTACACCTCTATCCTGATTGACAGCTCGCCATAGTAACGACATTCCCTAATTTACAAAATAAACATCATGCTGTATTAAAGTAAGGAGTTAAAACTAGAGATTTAGGCTATAAACTCCGAGGTAGATAATTATTTTCTGAGGTAATAAATCAAGTCAGAAGATCTAGACTTCAATACAATCTGACTGCTTTTTGCAGCCAGTAGAGTCGCCCCATGCTGGCCATTAGCCTGATGTGACCATATTTGGGATGCTAATTGTGGCTAGGAAAAACGAGGCTTAAAACAAAATGTACTTACCAGGAGAAATGAACAGCTGACTCCTTAAAGTATCTTTTAGTACAACTGAATGCTGAAGAAGACATTTTTAAGAGGCCAAAATGTTTGTACAGAGTCAGCTGTTCATTTCTCCTGGTAAGTACATTTTGTTTTAAGCCACAATTAGCATCCCAAATATGGTCACATCTGACCCCGAATACAAAGATGGCACTGGACCAACATGCTGAACTGGAGGCTTCATAAACTGATGGTGGCTACGTCCACTTCTGATCCACAGTGAGTGAGTGGAGGAGGATGATAGGAGAGTTAGCGGTGCAGTGGAGGAGGAGGAAGAGGAAGAGGAGGAAGAGGAAGAGGAGGAGAGGGTTACTTGGCTGATACACACCATATAAAACTGCAGGCGGTAATGTTTCTTCACTAAACTCAGCACAAACATGCAGAAACCTGTGAAAGAGTAGACAACATGCTGTCAGTTTTTACTTCATGTTGGAAAAAAAAGTAAATATGCATCACATTTAACACAGTTTACTGTATTCTGTATTGGGAGGAGTGTGTGTGTGTGTGTGTGTGTGTGTGTGTGTGTATCATGCCTGTGACTGAACAATTCACAACTTTTCTTTCACACAAAACAAGGTTATTATAGTTAACGAAAACTAGAATTGAAAACACATTTTCGTTAACTGAAATAAAAATAAAAAACAGTTTTTAAAAAAAAACAACTGTATTTTGTGGTGACAAAACTAACTAAAATTATAGTGAAAATGTCCTTCGTTTTCGTCTTTGTCAACTTTTTTTCATCCGTAAACCTTTTTGGTTGATATGAAATCTATTTCATCTATCTGGTTTTATGACTTAATAAACTTATTGGGGCTGAGATGGATCAGACAAAGGAAATAAAGGAAACATTTATTGGGACTTTTATTGAATCTGGACCCAACGAATACCCCATTACAAAAAAACCTAACACTAATAAAAACTACACTAAAACTAATAAAAACTACACTAAAACTAATTAAAAAAACTACACTAAAACTAATAAAAACTACACTAAAACTAATTAAAAAAACTACACTAAAACTAATAAAAACTAAATTGAAAAATGTAAAGAAAAAAATGTCAAATTTAAGAGAAAAAAGTGACAAATTTAAAGAGAAAAATTGTCAAATTTACAAGAAAAAGTGACACATTTATGGGGGAAAAGGGACAAATTTACAAGAAAAAATTGACAAAGAGGCAACATTTATTTGGAATTTTTTGAATCTCCCACCCAACAAATACCCCATTACAAAAAAACTAAAACTAAAAAAACTAAACTAAAACTAAGCATTTTCCAAAAAATAAAAACGAATTAAAAACTAGCAAACTCACTCTAAAAACTCATTAAAACTAGCTGAATTTGAAAACAAAAATTGACAAAATGAAAACTAATGAAAAATCCAAACTATTATAACTGACACAGACGTCTGATGGCATTTTAGAGTTTCAGATTGTACAGTGACTTTATTCCAGCAGTGAGTTTTAATGTGTCAGGTTTGTCTAGATGCAGCGAGGAGCTCTCAGGGAGAATTTCCTGCCAGCAGAGTGAGAAGATGTCGTCTAGTTCAGAGTTTCCTTCAGGCTGAAAACTGCAGCTGACGCCTGATTCAGTCGAAGGAAAGTCAGCAACACTGACTGAGAATCGTCTTCACTGAAAAATCATTAGACAGAACCTCTATTCATCGTCCCACAGGGGAACTTACTGTACAGCAGCAGCTGTTAAAATCAGAAAGCTGCTTCCTTTAATTAACATTGATTTTGCAACACTAGCTGAACTCCTACACTGCAAAAAAGGTGTTTAGTCTAAAAACCAGATAAAAAAGTAAATCTGAGGGAAATGATCTTGCTGCATGGACAGATAATTTACCTTGATAAGATTTATTAAATTAAGATTATTACATCTAGAAATATGCATGTTGAACGCTAAAAATAAATAATAAATTAACTAATTTCTCTCTTTTTTGCCCCTCTTTTTTTATTTTTATTTTTTTAGGACCTGTGCCAGGAATTTTATTTATTTTTATACAATAAAAAGTAAAAATAAATAAATAATGAATGAAAAAAATCCTGCTGATGTCTATTTTTTTTTTTTTTTAAATGATTAATCTTATTTTATTTTTATGGATCAAGGTCAGGAATATTTTTTTAATCCAAAAAAAAAATAAAATAAAAAAATAAAATAAAATCCTATGCAACCTGTTGTAGATTCTTATTTTATTAATTATTATTTTTGTATGTTATTTTATTTTTTTTATCATTTTGTATCAAGGTCAGGAATATTTTTTTTTATCCAAAAATAAATAAATAGGTAAAAACAAAATCCCATGCAACCTGTTGAATACTCTTGTTGTATTAATTATTATTTTGCATGTTATTTTATTTTTATTATTTTGGATCAAGGTCAGGAATATTTTTTTATCCAATAAAAAAATAAAAATAAAATCCTATGCAACCATTAATTATTTTTCTTTATGGTGTGTTATTTTTATTACTCCTTTTACACATAATGTATGTGAATCATTAGAGCACTGAGTATCTTAAGAACAGCCACGGCTCAGTGTTTATGGTTTTATGACACATCCGGCTCAATACCAGAACAATAAACTGTACAGAAGAAAAGGGCATTATAAATCAATTCATAAACTCATTAGTTTATACTGGTATTCTCCCTGAGGTCTTTGTTTCTGTTTTGTTTTCTCCTCGAAAATGTGATTTGTGGCTCTATATCATACACACACACACACACACACACACACAAAAATACAAACACACACACACACACACGCACACAGTCTGTGTCTGGTGAGATCTAAAGAAAAGGTGAATGAAGCAGAGAGCGAGTGTGTTTCCTTGACTCTGGTTGTTAGGAGGTGAACGTACCTGCCAGGTACAGAGCGAAGGAGATGAAGCGGTGATAGCGAGCCAGGAACTGCAGAGGCTCCTCCCTCTGAACCAGAGCGCCAAAGTAATCCGCCACCGTTTCACCGTAGAAGAAGTAGTTGACGCAAATCAGGAAGTACCTGAGACAATAAAACAGAAGGGATTAGGTTTTATTTACATTTTTTTCTTGTTTGTTTTTTTCCTTAGAAGGTTTGAATGCTTCTTGACAAGAAGCAATGTTGTTATAGTGTCTGCTCCAAAACTGAAATCATACTGTTCAGTCCTCCAAACACAATTAGTCAAAAAAAGTCACAAATTGACCAATAAAAAGAGATGCATTTACCAAAAAAGGGACTTGTGACCAAAAATATCAAGTCAGTAACTTCTGTTAAATCACTTCTTAAAACCAACTTTTATAGACTTGCTTTTATGTAATGCTTTCCATCTCACCGCTCCTTTTTACTTTTTTACTCCTTTTCCCTTTTATTATTTTCTGTGTATGTGAGAATGTCTTGTGATTGTTCCTGCTCTGTCTCTTATTGTTTTAATTTTAATGTAAGAATTCTGTCCAAGCACTTTGTAAACTGCTATTTTTAAAAGGTGCTATAGAAATAGTTGTTATTATTATTACTATTATTATTATTATTATTATTATCATTATTATGCAAGAGCTTCTGTTTTTGTGCAATTCAATGTGAAATGTGTGTTAATGAATAAGTGTTGTTGTGTTTTGTGTGGATCACTGAGTATCTACCAGTGTCTCGCTGGCTGTACATTGACCTCCTGTGTGTGTGTGTGTGTGTGTGTGTGTGTGTGTGTGTGTGCGTGTGCGTGTGCGTGTGTATCAGCCTTGGTAAAGGGGGGCAAGTGTCATTTCTCCTTGATTTGCTTCCAGCATGGCAGTGATCTTTGCTCCTGGCCTCTCTGAGCTGCTGTCACACACTCTGTACTGGGTGTGTATGTAGAAAGGTTTCAGAAACAGGAGTGGTGCTGGTGGTGATGGTGGTGGTCTTGGGTGTTTAACGTGGTGGTCTTGGGTGTTGAATGCATATTTAGAGCAGCTACCTGCAGACCTGAGTCAGCGTTTTCCTGCAGGAGCAGTTAAATGGATGGAGGCTGCCAGAAGAGATGACTAAGTGCTTCCTTTAGAGGAGAACTTCTGCCCCTTTCTGCCTTTTTAAACATCCTTACATTAATTATTACACCATAAAGACGGCTCAGAATCACTATCTGGCAGCCTGGGGTCCTGTAATGGGCCACTATGACCCAGACAGATGTAAAAGTAGGACTTTTTTTTATGCTCGTGCTGAGTTTTTGTCATTTTGTGTGTGTTTTTTTTGTCATTTTGTGTCTTTTTTTAGTAATTTTGTGTCTTTTTTCTGTCATTTTGTTCTTTTTGTGGTCATTTTGTGTCTTTTTTTGGTCATTTTGTGTCTTTTTCTGGTCATTTTGTGTCTTTTTTTAATCATTTTGTGGTCAATTTGTGTCTTTTTTGGGAAATCTGAACTGTGCGTGATTGTGTTCAGTGAGCGGGGGTCGCGGACAACATGCATGTTAAATTGGGGGTTGTGACTCAAAAAGGTTGAGAACTACTGCTCTAAATATCCGTGATCAAAGGTTCTGGAGCCAGAAACTCCTGTTTATTCCTGGTAAAGTGAAACGTATTGCTCTGAGCATGAATCAAAGTGAAACAGAGCAGTATGACTGTGTTGATAAAGCTTCTTCAGACTATCTGCTGTTCAGGGTGAAATCCTTTCTCCTCACCAGCTCAGCGTCCTGAACCACGGCAGCTCGTAGGAATGGTAAACTCTGTAGCCGATGGTGATGATTTCTTGGAAACACTTAATTTGGACAGTCATGACCTACATCAGATGATGGGAACAGAGGAAATATAGGACAAGATCAGGTTTTATTCACACAAGCTACACTGTAAAAACATGAGGCTTACAAAGTATTTTCTTCTTATATCTAGTAATAGCATCTTAATTATCTTGTTCTGAGTATAATTTACCTACTGACCATAGCTTTATGTGCTTACTTTAAGAATGTGTGTCTTTTTGTAACTAAAATGAGTGAATAACCTCTTCACAGGGATTTCAGTCTTGTGTAAAGACTTGTTTTTAGGATTGACATTGTGAGCTTTTTCATGCTTTTCAAGCTATTCAACTGTTGAATATGGTGAGTTTTTACCTCAAATATTGGTTCCAGTTGAGAGTTTTAGTTGCATGGAGTTTAAATGATATTTCAAAAGCATTTTCTACCACCAGTATCTACCCACAGATACTGAAATGAGGAAAAACATGCTAGTTTCAAGTATACAGTTGAGCTTTTTAAGCCACAATTGCTTGAAATAAGTATTCAGTACTCATTTTTTTAGACATCATTGTTTTTTCCAGCATCTAGATATTTTAACTTATTTAAAGAATTCTTACAAAGAAACATTTACTTACTGCACTGGCAGATAATTTGACTTGTTTCAAGCATGAATTTGCTGAATTCTAGTTATTTCTCTTTTTTTGTATATTTTTTATGTCTATTGTATGTCTATTTTTGTCAAAAATGGTCAAAAAATGCTTAAAATGGGTCAAGTATAGTCTGTTGAAACATATTAGAGCATCATATGGCCAGAAATATTTATATTTATATGAGAAAAGAATAACGAACATTACAAAACAACTAAATCTGACAAACCCTAGTAAGGGCAGGATTTATATATAAAGAAAGAAGAAGAAAAAAAAGAACTATATCGATATATGTGATATAGCTCATTCTTCAAGAGATTCTACCAGACTAACTGAATTTTTCCTCGGGAATGAATAAAGTAATTTTGATATGATTTTGATTTGATTGATGGTCTAATTCCATATCACATTTAAAAATATATTGATATATTTTTTATATCGATATATCGCCCAGCCCTAACACAAGCTTCATGAAAGAAAGAGATAATCTCTTTTCAGCCATCAGAAATAAAAAGAAGTGACAGTAGATAGATGTATTATTAAGTTGAGCAGCTCCAGTATGAATCAGCATCACTTACCACTAATATGAGAGCGACAGGTCCCATGTAGATGATGAGGAAGAAGCCTGAGATCATGGCTAGAGACAGAACGCCTCGTATCCAGTAGTTCTTCCATCTGGGGACACAGGAAACTTCACATTACTTCCTCCTAATGAACATTTCATTATTTCACTTCTGCTTCATTTCACTTTTCAATCAAAGGGAGATAAAGTGTGAAAAGTCTGACACAGATTTATGGCTCTATGGCTACACTTCCACTTATAAAACCAGCATATAATAATTCAACATCAGAGCCATGAAATCATAATAATAGATCACGATCAGCAGAGCTTTTAAATTTACTGGACTGAGGTGGTTTTAAATGTCAGCTGACTTGTGGACTTAAAGGCTTATATAAGAGTGATTCTCATGTACATGAATACATATTTTCTTTGACCCTTTATAACATATAGAATCTAAAGTCACTGTTTAATATGAATTTATAATCTTTTTAAAGAATTTTCTGACAATTGTGTCAAAAAAAGACACAAAATGACAAAAAAAGACACCAAAAGACTCAAAATGACTAAAAAAAGACACAAAATGACAAAAAAGACACCAAAAAACTCAAAATGACTTAAAAAAGGACAAAATGACCAAAAAAAAAGACACAATATGACAAAAAAGACACCAAAAGACACAAAATGACTAAAAAAAAGACACAAAATGACAAAAAAGACACCAAAAGACTCAATAATTTTAAGGTATTTTCTGACAATTGTGTCAAAAAAAGACACAAAATGACAAAAAAAAGATACAAAAAGACTCAAAATGACTAAAAAAAGACACAAAATGACAAAAAAGACACCAAAAGACTCAAAATGACTACAAAAAAGACAAAATGACAAAAAAAAAAGACACAAAATGACAAAATGACAATTTTAGAGACACTGTGAGCTAAATTCATTACTGTAACACATTCTTAAATAAAATAAAAACGACAAAAGGGTTTTTTTTTTCTTTGGCAAGCACTTAAATATGCTCAAGGGTAGCTGGTATCACAAACATGTATTTTATAAAAAATATATACATTTTTAATGCAAATCATTCTATCATTGCCGTAACATTTAACCATTTTTTCATCAATTTTCATTCAGATTTTGTTTTATATACATTGTCAAAAACCATTGTTTGATTATATTCTGTTAAATTATACATTTCAAACAAATTTATATTTATTTTTATAAAGTTTATTAAATATTTATTGTGTATAAGTGTGGAGGAAACCATGACATTTTTATCTGGACGCATTACAGTAATGAAATTGTGAATCAAAAATATGTTTAAAAATGTAGAAAATATTATTTTAACACAAAACAATGAATTGTGGCTCATTGTGGCTATATTGTTGATTAATATAAAAGTGAAATATATTTAGTTTAATAAAGTATGTCCTTATAATCTTCACAGACAGAACTTACACAGGCTTCATGACAAACAGTCACTGGTTTATAATGGTGGAAAATGTAACCTTTAGATATTTGCTACAATCTCAGACATGTTCTCTAGAGGGAGCGTTCACACCAAACCTGTTTGGTTCAGTTAAATCAGTTAAAAGTCAGTTTGTCTGATTAATAGGACTTGTTTGGGCTGGTGTGAAAGCTGTCAATCAAACCCTGGTGCAGACAAAACAACCAACCTGAGAAGTTCTCTCTCATAAAAGGATGTTCACCACAATAATTAGGTGACAATTAACTGGCTAGTTGGCAAATAAATACAAGATAACTGTCGTTTAAGAACTCTGCCCGTAACTGTCTGTACACTGTGAATCCATAACATGCAACAGTCAAGTTTAGTGGGACTTGACCCTCTATGGCAGTAGTTCTCAACCTTTTTGAGTCACGACCCCCAATTTAACATGCATGTTGTCCACGACCCCCACTCACTGAACACAATCTCACACGCACAGTTCAGATCACCCAAAAAAGAAACAAAATGACCAAAAAAAGACACAAAATGACCAAAAAAGACACAAAATGACCAAAGAGACACAAAATTACCAAAAAAAGGAAACAAAATTACCCAAAAAAGACACAAATTGACCAAAAAAGACACAAATTGACCAAAAAAGACACAAAATTACCAAAAAAATGAAACAAAATGACCACAAAAAGACACAAATTGACCAAAAAAGACACAAAATGACTAAAAAAGACACAAATTTAATTAACGTTTCATATGATTCTCTTTTTATCCTGGAATCTGTGTATATTACCAGTCTCTCTATATTTCTGTTTGGGCTAAATTTATGTTGTGTGTTTTTTTTTTTTGATCGTCTGTCTGTTTTCGCCGTGTGGCTTTGTACTGGTGTATCGTTGTTTTCATTTTTTGTTGTTGTGGCTATCCTTTATATTATTCTTTGTATGTTATTTGTGTGTACATTGTCTAATTTGTAAATATGTTCCTGAGTCTTTGTTGTCTAGAATTGTGTTTTAGTGTTTTGTTTTCATATTGTGGCTCCTAATAAGTAATCCACTGTTCTTTTCTTTGTTTCTTCGTTAATAAAAATAATAAAAAAAAGAAAAAAAAAAAAGAGGAAGAGTATAGGGAACCAATAGCAACGCTTTAATTTGTCACATGACCTCCAGGCGGCCATATTGAAACACTATTTTGCAGACTTTTCCCAAAGGAAACAGCTTTGACATTTTGCACCACAAAAAAAATCACTCAAAACGTCAAAACGTCATTTCCTGGCTCTTTTCAATCTGGAAAATATATATTCCTCTTGATAGGTGAGTAAACCTACATTTTTGATAGTTTATCAAGGTATTCAGCCTGTTTTGGTTTGTACTTTTAATGAATCCTCTCGACTCTCGACTACCTGCGCCGTGACGTCAACAAGGCTGAGAATGTGGAGTGAGGCCTCATTCCTCTAGAGGGTTTAAAAACACGTCATGCTGTGTGTGTGTGTGTGTGTGTGTGTGTGTGTGTGTGTGGTAAACTGCTGCACTGCTGCTGCTGCTGTCGGAGCAAAACAAAAGGGAGGAAACAGCTAAAAGCTGCACAGGAGCCAAGCAGGCAGAGAGCTGCTGCTGCTGGATGAATGAGGAGAGAAACAGCTGCATCAGGAAAAAACCTGCTGCTGGTTCCACTCACCACTGTCAACACACACACACTCTTTTTTTTCTTTTCAAGCACTTTAAAGGTCTATTTTCAAGCTTTTCCAGCATCTCACAGCTGTGGTAAGTTACAGATTTCTTCTATTACATACATACTGAAAATGATTATTTTACGTTTACATTTCAGGTTTTCCAATTAATTATATTTCTATTGTATAGGATTTTGTTGTGAAAGAAATTCAGTTACGATTTTAAGCACTTTATTTTATTTATTTAGGCCTTATTATTATTATAACTATTATAATTATATATGATATTTGATTTATAATTATTTTATTTATTTTATATTGTTATTACTACATTTTATATATATACTGTACTATTACTATTATTGTTATTATTATTATTATATACTGTCTAGTCACTATAGCATTGTTGCCATCATATCATCAGTATAATTATAATTACCATCATCTTGCCATCCTACCAACTGATCTTCTTCTTTTAACTTCTTAAGTGTCCTTGTTCTATTCTGTGTTTTTTTCTATTGTTGTTTTTATTTATCCTCCCTCAGTATTTTATTCTATTGTATTTTAGTGTACTTTGATACCGGACTGCTGTGAAATAAAGTAATCTATCCATCCATCCATCTATCCATCCATCCATCCATCTACCTATCCATCCATCCATCCATCCATCTATTCATCCATCTATCCATCCATCCATCTATTCATCCATCCATCCATCCATCCATCCATCCATCCATCCATTCATCCATCCATCCATCTATCCATCCATCTATCCATCTATCCATCCATCTACCTATCCATCCATCCATCCATCTATTCATCCATCCATCCATCTATTCATCCATCCATCCATCCATCCATCTATTCATCATTCCATCCATCCATCCATCTATTCATCCATCCATCTATCCATCCATCTATCCATCTACCTATCCATCTACCTATCCATCCATCTATCCATCCATCCATCCATCCATCTATTCATCCATCCATCCATCCATCTATCCATCCATCCATCTATCCATCCATCTATCCATCTACCTATCCATCCATCCATCTATTCATCCATCCATCCATCCATCCATCCATCCATCCATCCATCCATCCATCACTTTCTCTCCAAAACTACCTCCCTCTCTCCTCTCTTCACCTTCAACTCCATCTCTCCTCTGCTCTATCTCTCCATCCATCTGCTCCTCCTCCTCTCTGCTCCACCTCCTCACTCCCTCCAGCTGTGTCCCTCTCTTCGTCCTTCTACTCGTTTATTTCCTTCCCTTTCTCCTTCCTCTCCCCCCTCCCCCTCCATCTCTCTCCCTCTCTCTCTCTGCAGTCTGTTCCTCCTCATGTCTCCTGCAGCACACCTCCTCCTCCTCCTCAGGCTGTGAGGAAGGATTAGTGTTTCCCTCCTCGTGAGCCTTTAAGCTGTGTGAGCTGTCCGTCTCTCATTGGTCACACCTCCTCCTCTCACCTCCTCCTCTCATCTCAATAGAAACCGCCTCCTTCACTTGTGTTCTGGGGTCACTGGTGTGAAGGTCCTGCACCGCTCGCAACAAACTTTTATACGAGAATGCAAACTGTGCAAGAATAGTTGTTTTAATTAGTGTAAAGTTTTTACTCCAGCCTCCTAAATGCATTTGCCAGATGATGGATTTGTGTTTATTTTAAAGGTTGTGGTCCTCATGCAAGACCTTCTGGCCCTTCTTTAAGATTACACTTTTAAGATTTTTTTTTTTTACAGTGTAGATCAGGGGTCTCAAACTCAAATTACCTGGGGGCCGCTGGAGGCAGTATCAAAATGACCAAAAAAAGACACAAAATTATTTAAAAAAAGACACAAAATGACTAAAAAAGACACAATAACCAAAAGACACATTTTTTTTTAAAGACACAAAATGGCCCAAAAATATACAAAATTACTAAAAAAGACAGAAAATTACCAAAAAAAGACACAGAATTACCAAAAAAGACAAAATTATTTTTTTTTAAAGAAACAAAATGGCCCAAAAAAGACAAAATTCCACAAAAAAGACACAAAAATTATTTAAAAAAGACACACAATTTAAAAAAAAAAAAAGATTATCACAAAATTACTGTAGAGAACACACAGTTTCGTGTCAATTTCCATGTAGAATTAAAGGAGAAATACCATATTTTCACTAGGACACAATTACCCTAAAAACAAAGGGAATATTCAGTCAAAATTACAGTTTTTGATAATATTTACATTTAAATTTAAAGTAGAAAACCCACTCACTGTATATTTTACGGTGAAATTCTGGCAACTACAGCTGCCGGTATTTTACAGATTTTTTTTTTTTGTGTATTCTCCATAAGTACGCAAGGGTTAAATATTTTGTTTATCAAAAGACACATTTTTTCAGACACACACTCCAAACATCATAATGCGTACCATAGAGGGTTAAGATAGAGAAGATAAAATCTGAGACAATAGTGAAGCTGCAGGATATTCTGATCAGAGCGACTCTACAAGTGAAAAGAGTTTTGGTTGCAGCTTCATTCAGGACAAAGTGGAACATGTTTACATGACAAAAGAATCCCAGCAGACGACATAGTATTCAGGTGAGCACCAACAATAATCACAGAACAGGTTCTCAACACACCTTCTCCACAAGTCAACATTCAGGAAATACTTCAATCAGTGTGTGACACTTCAGTGACTCACTGTAGATGTGGTTAGGACTCACAGGCTGATTTATCTAAACATCTTTGAGCCAGTCACTATGTCTAGGGCTGCAACCAAGATTATAATAGTTTTAGATTCTTCAGTAGTTTTAGTTTTAATTTCGTTGTGATTCTTTGTTTTCAAATTCAGTTAGTTTTAATGAGTTTTTAGAGTGAGTTTGCTCGTTTTAATTCGTTTTTATTTTTTGGAAAATGCTTAGCTTTAGTTTAGTTTTTATTAGTGTTAGTTGTTTTGTAATGGGGTATTTGTTGGGTCCAGATTCAATAAGGTCACAATAAATGTTTCCTTTATTTCCTTTGTCTGATCCATCTCAGCCCCAATAAGTTTATTAAGTCATAAAACCAGATAGATGAAATAGATTTCATATCAACCAAAAAGGTTTACGGATGAAAAAAGTTGACAAAGACGAAAACGAAGGACATTTACACTATAATTTTAGTTAGTTTTGTTTCAGTTATTGTTTAAAAAAAACTCTAGTTTGTATTTTTATTTCAGTCAACAAAAATGTTTTTTCAATTCTAGTTTTTGTTATTTTGTTAACTATAATAACGTTGGTTGCAACTAATAACCTCAATTAATCATTCAGACTGTTGGTCTAAAATGTCAGAAAATAGTGAAAAACTTTTTTTTAAAAAAAGCTTTTTAAAGTCCAAGGTGATGAATGATTAAATTACTTGTTTTGTCAGTCCAAAAAACAGAGATATTCAGTTTTATATGATATAAAACAGAGGGAAAAAGCAGGAAATATCCATATCTGAGTGTCTGAAAACAGCATTTTGTGCCATTTATGCATAAAAAAATATATCTTCTATCAACTCTACTGTTGTAATTCACTCTAAATGACAGTGTCTTTCAATCTCAGAAATATGACTATATAATCCTGCTATTTTGGATTAAAGTCAAAGAGGGAATTAAAGCAAAATCAACAGTAGTTTTAAATGAGAAGTAGACAGAACTTTTCTGGACCCTTTAGTCCAGGGGTCTCAAACTCAAATGACCTGGGGGCCGCTGGAGGCAGTATCAAAATGACCAAAAAAAGACACAAAATGACTAAAAAATCCCACAAAATGACTAAAAAACCCCTAAATTACTTTAAAAAAGACAGAAAATGACGAAAAAAACTCTAAATTACTTTAAAAAAGACAGAAAATGACAGAAAAAAACTAAATTACTTCAAAAAATAAACAAAATTATTTAAAAAAGACAGAATTATCAAAAAAAAGACACAAAATTATTTTACAAAAAGGACACAAAATGACCCAAAAAAGACACAAAATTAATTTAAAAAAGACACAAAATTATTTAAAAAAGACAAAATCACCAAAAAAAGTAATTAAAGGGACCTTCCACACACAACACAGTAAAGTGCCATTCATATAAAACTCACATTAAACTTTCATATCAAGGTGGGGGCCACAAAATATCGTCACGAGGGCCACAATTGGCCCGTGGGCCGCGAGTTTGAGACCCATGGTTTAGTCCTTTTGTTAGCTGCATATTGACAGGAAACTGCATTAATAAGTCTGTCCAGATTTCCCTGCAGGATCTATTTCTGGTCCAATTAACCTACATGTATCAGGTAAAGATGATCAATCACTCTGTCGGGTCATTTCATGAAAGTCGGAGGGGAAACTGCTTGTTACAGCAATATCACCACTAAAGTACATTAGAACAAGACCTGAGGCTTCTTCTGTTAAACATATATATATATAATCAGTAAGTCGTCTGACCTGCACATTTAGACCTGATTTGCATTTTAGTAAAACCAAGAACTGGAGCCCTGTGGCTGTTGAAGCACGTTGACCTACTTGTAATCTAAGAAATCTAAAGATGTTACACTTGTTCTACTTCCTGCTGCAGAGAAATACTGGAGCACACGTGCATGCAAATATAATCACAGTAACAGTCAGAATTCATGATTTTCTGAGCTTTTCTATGAAATGTTAATCTGGAATATAAACATTAACAGTTATTTGGTACTCCATGTTTCATTTTCTGAAATATGTTTTGACTTGCTTGCTATGATTTTGGTTTAAAAACATGTTGAGCTAAAATTGACTATTATGAGAATATATAAAGTAAGAATGGTAAGTAAGGCTAAGTGCTAAATATTAATACACAGAGCAAAAATAAAAGTGCTGTGTTTATATTTTTGGTCAAATTTTTCATGAGCTGAAATCAAAGATCAAAGACTTTTTATATGTAGATAAAAATGGCCTATTTCTCTCAAATAGACCCCCCCCCCATTTCTAAATGTTCCTTTCCTTTATTCTTCCTTATATCTATTTTGACTTAACTCTTTGATGCACAACATGGTCTAAAGTGAGCCGACTAAGTTTTTATATTCTATATCTTTGCAATAAATTAATTTCATCATTCAGTATTGCAGGTTTTCCTCAATTAACTTGTTTGTGATCATCATACGTCCTGATTTTTTGTTTTCATTTCTTACTTTTTGAATAAAACCCCCTTTTTTTTTTTTTTTTTAAATCACTACGCTTCTAATGCACAAGGTCATTTTTGACCCATGTTGTGCATTAGAAGGTGTTTATATATTTGTGTCTTCTTTGTCAGGTTTTAAATTGGTGACAACATATAAACTACCCTATTTTGTTAAATTGGTGTTTTTTTCCAATGGAAGTTATTATTTGGTGGCTCTAATAAGTCTCAAATGTTAAAATATGTGATTTTCCAATGTAATCTGGTGGTTCTAACAACTCTTTTAAAGTTAAACCTTGAAAATAAGACAAACATAGTTACACATATACTCACAAAAAGTGATTCACTAAATTAATAATGTATCACTTTGCTTCTAATGCACAAGGTCATTTTAGACCCATGTGTGTAAACTTGATGTAATAATACAAAAACTATTTTTCTTAAAGTATGAAAGAAAAAATGGATATAATGAAACATGGGGAATGAATGTGGGTCATTTTTGACCCATGTTGTGTATTAGAAGGTGTTTATATGTTGTGCATCAAAGGGTTAAAATAGTCAACTTTCAACACAAACCACTGAGTCACACACTAGAGCAGCTGGAGCCAAAAGCTGCTTCTCCTCCAGTTTATAAGTTTTTACTAAGAGCATGATGGAAAAACTCACTAAAAGAATCTAGTTGTAGTCTTATAAATAGTTTCCCTGCTAGATTGACAGTCTGTCTAAAACCTCAGTGTGAGACTAGAAACTCTAAACACTTGTCTTTAGATGGGAGCAGGTTTTAAACAAGTCTTTTCCAAATATGTTCAAAGTGTTCTGATGTATAAGTAGCATTAGGCAGACCTGTGCAACAATCATGCTAATCATCATATTGATGTGCTACACCTGTCAGGTGGATGGAATATCTCAGCAAAGGACAAATGCAAAAATACATTTGAGAGAAAAAGTGCTTTTGTGTACACAGCAAAAGTAAAAAAACAAGAGTTATTTTTCTCCAGAGAGAATCCTGCTGCTTGGTGTTGCCAGTTGGGATGTACAAAGAACTTATTCTTTGGTATCAAGTTGACGCCTAAATTCTCAAAACATGACATCATTTTTCCACAGTACCAGCTGAGATAGGAACACTGTGCTGCAACATCTGTTTAATGAAATGCATTATTCTTTAAACATTCTGTTATTCTATCATAAAAATAATATCACAATACCAAAATTAAAAATGTAATACCTTTTTTATTATTATTATATATACATACATATATATATATATATATATATATATATATATATATATATATATATATATATATATATATATATATATATATATATATATATATATATATATATATATATACATATATATATATATTTTTAGTAGTACCGCTTTGTCTGCCTAATAATGATCCATAATATTTATTATCATATATTAATACTTAACTGCTAGATCTATAACTGAAGCACACACACACCAACGCAGGTACACACACACACACACACACACACACACACACACACACACACTACAGCGGGTACACGCACACACACACTAATGCGGGTACACACACACACACACACTAACACGGATACACAAACACACACACACACACACACACACACACACTAACGCAGGTACACACACACACACACACTAACGCAGGTACACACACACACTCTAACGCAGAGACACACACACACACTAACGCAAAGACACACACACACACACTCTAACGCAGAGACACACACACACACACACTAACGCAGACACACACACACACACTAACGCAGACACACACACACACACAGACACACACACACACACACAATTATTGTTGTTGTTTAATATTCACTCCCTGTCTGACTATGAACCTGTATTCTATTATTGCATGATAAATAAATAAATAGAAAATTGAAGACCTCTATGAAGCGGAGCCATGACAATCAGCGTACCTCGCCCGGCACGGGTAAACCGGGGCCCCCTCCTGGAGCCAGACCCGGGAGGGGAGCACGCAGGCGAGCGTCTGGTGGCCGGGCTTTTGTCCATGGGGCCCGGCCGGGCTCAGCCCGAAGAAGCTACATGGATCCGCCGACCTGTGGGCCCACCCCCCGCAGAGTAGGGCATAGGGGTCGGGTGCAGTGTGAGTCGGGCGGCAGGCGAAGGCGGGCACCTGGGCGTGCTGACCCCCGGCTCCAGCGGCTAGCTCTGGGGACGTGGAACGTCACCTCGCTGGCGGGGAAGGAGCCCGAGCTTGTGCGGGAGGTGGAGCGTTACCAATTAGAAATAGTTGGGCTCACCTCCACACATAGCGTGGGCTCTGGAACCAAACTCCTGGAGAGAGGCTGGACTCTCTCCTTTTCCGGAGTTGCCCAGGGTGAGAGGCGCCGGGCGGGTGTGGGGATACTCACAAGCCCCCGGCTGAGCGCCGCTTTGTTGGAGTTCTCCCCGAGGAACGAGAGGGTCGCCTCCTTGCGGCTGCAAGTCGCGAGGAGAAGGTCTCTGACTGTTGTCTGTGCATATGCACCGAACAGCAGTTCGGAGTACCCGGCCTTCTTGGAGTCTCTGGGTGGTGTTCTGGAAGGGGTACCGCCTGGAGACTCTATAGTTCTTCTGGGAGACTTCAACGCTCACGTGGGCAACGATGATGGTACCTGGAGGGGGGTGATTGGGAGGAACGGCCTGCCCGATCTGAACCCGAATGGTGTTTTGTTATTGGACTTCTGTGCTAGTCACGGATTGTCCATAACGAACACCATGTTCGAACATAGGGTGGCTCATAAGTGTACCTGGTACCAGAGCACTCTAGGCCAAAGATCGATGATCGATTTCATTATCGTGTCATCAGATCTGCGGCCGCATGTTCTGGACACTCGGGTGAAGAGAGGAGCAGAGCTGTCAACTGATCACCACCTGGTGGTGAGTTGGATCAGGTGGCGGGGGAGGATGCTGGACAGACCTGGCAAACCCAAACGGGTAGTGCGGGTGTGCTGGGAACGTCTAGCGGAGGTCCCTGTCTGCAGGGTCTTCAACTCACACCTCCGGAAGAATTTCTCCAACATCCCGGGTGAGGTTGGGGACATGGAGTCCGAATGGGCCATGTTCAAAGCCTCAATTGTTGATGCGGCTGGTAGGAGCTGTGGCCTGAAGGCCGTCGGTGCTTGTCGTGGCGGCAACCCAAGAACCCGCTGGTGGACACCAGCGGTGAGGGAGGCCGTCAAGCTGAAGAAGGAGGCCTTTCGGTCTTGGCTGGCCGAGGGGTCTCTGGAATCAGCAGACAGGTACCGTTCGGCCAGAAGGGCTGCAGCTGCGGCAGTCGCTGAAGCAAAAACTCGAGTATGGGAGGAATTCGGGGAGGCCATGGAGGAGGACTTTCGGTCGGCCTCAAAGAGGTTCTGGAAAATCGTCGGGCGTCTCAGGAAGGGAAAGCAGGGCTTGGCCCAAGCTGTGCTCAGCGGGGGCGGAGACCTGCTGACCCGACCTGTGGATGTCGTCAGACGGTGGAAAGAACACTTTGAGGACCTCCTCAATCCAGCCAACACGTCCTCTGTAGAGGAGGCAGAGTCTGAAGACTCAGGGGAAGACTCACCAGTATCCCTGGCAGAGGTCGCCGAGGTAGTCAAAAAGCTACCCGGCGGCAAGGCGCCAGGGTTGGATGAGATTCGCCCTGAGATGCTGAAGGCTCTGGACACTGTTGGGCTGTCATGGTTGACACGCCTCTTCAGTGTCGCGTGGAGGTCTGGGACAGTGCCAGTGGAGTGGCAGACCGGGGTGGTGGTTCCCATTTTTAAAAAGGGGGACCGGAGGGTGTGTTCCAATTACCGTGGAATCACACTTCTCAGCCTCCCCGGGAAAGTCTACTCCAGGGTGCTGGAAAGGAGGCTCCGGCCGATTGTCGAACCTCAGATTCAGGAGGAACAATGCGGCTTTCGTCCTGGCCGTGGAACAACGGATCAGCTCTTTACCCTTGCGAGACTTCTGGAGGGGTCATGGGAGTTTGCCCATCCAGTCTACATGTGTTTTGTGGACTTGGAGAAGGCCTACGACCGTGTCCCTCGGGGAGTCTTGTGGGGGGTACTGCGGGAATATGGGGTACCGGGCTCGTTGCTACGAGCTATCCGGTCCCTATATAACCAAAGTGAGAGCTGTGTCCGCATACTCGGCACAACGTCAAACACGTTCCCAGTGGGTGTTGGCCTCCGCCAGGGTTGCCCCTTGTCTCCGATTCTGTTTGTGGTTTTCATGGACAGGATCTCAAGGCGCAGCCGGGGGGAGGAAGGGATTCGGTTTGGTGACCTAAGAATTGCATCTCTGCTTTTTGCAGATGATGTGGTTCTTTTGGCTTCATCAAGCCGGGACCTCCAGCACTCATTGGGGCGGTTTGCAGCCGAGTGCGAAGCGGTTGGGATGAGAGTTAGCACCTCCAAGTCTGAGGCCATGGTTCTCTGCCGGAAAACGGTGGACTGTCCCCTCTGGGTGGGGAGAGAGGTACTGCCTCAAGCGAAGGAGTTCAAGTATCTCGGGGTCTTGTTCACGAGTGAGGGTAGAACGGAGCGTGAGATGGACAGGCGGTTGGGTGCGGCGTCAGCAGTGATGCGGACGTTGTACCGGACCGTCGTGGTGAAGAAGGAGCTGAGCCGGAAGGCAAAGCTCTCGATTTACCGGTCAATCTATGTTCCAACCCTCACCTATGGTCATGAGCTTTGGGTAGTGACCGAAAGAGCAAGATCGCGGATACAAGCGGCTGAAATGAGCTTCCTCCGTAGGGTGGCTGGGCTCAGCCTTAGAGATAGGGTGAGGAGCTCAGACATCCGGAGGGAGCTCGGAGTAGAGCCGCTGCTCCTTCGCGTCGAAAGGAGTCAGCTGAGGTGGTTTGGGCATCTGGTAAGGATGCCTCCCGGGCGCCTCCCGTTAGAGGTGTTCCGGGCACGTCCAACTGGCAGGAGGCCCCGGGGAAGACCCAGAACACGGTGGAGGGATTATATCTCTCTCCTGGCCTGGGAACGCCTCGGGGTCCCCCAGGAGGAGCTGGACGTTGTGGCTGGGGAGAGGGACGTCTGGAATGCCCTGCTTAGCCTGCTGCCCCCGCGACCCGGCCCCGGATAAGCGGAAGAAAATGGATGGATGGATGGATGGAAAATTGAAGACCTACTAAGGCCAAGTTGAAGTATATGGATTTATTTTCACTTTGGCAGTGAATAGAGTATAAATTGTGTGATTTTACTGGTATTGGAATCAACTCCTAAACGTCTGTTGCATCTCTGCCTGCTACAGAGTGGCAGCATCAGAGTCATTCCTGTTTAAAGTCTAAACTCCAGGATGCTCTTGAGGAACAAACAGCATCTGTCAGCCTCCCTCTCCAGTGAGTGTGTGTGTGTGTTTAGTGGTGTATACCTGGGCGGCAGGCCCTCCAGAGCTTTGTTCAGGCATTGTGGAGTGTTGTCTGTGTCTGCTGTGGACAGAGGAACATCTGGAGTGTCTGCTTTGGAGTCGCCGTCACATTCTCCCTCGGCGTCGCCTTGCAGGCCCAGCCTGTCGTCTCCGTCAGCCTCCTGTTGGGACACACAGAAACACACACACATATTCAAATACTGACTTAAGATAAGGAGCAGTTGATACTCAGAAGAGAAAACACAGGCAGAGCAGTGTACACACGGTGATAACAGAAGAGGAATAGAAGCAGCAGCATCCTATCAAGGAAATAAGACACACAGACAGACAGACAGACGGCGCTTCTGGGATGCAAATGACAAGTAAATGTTGAGCTAGTCAAATAGAGTCCACTTTAAACTGAGAGGCCCGGGCAGCTGTGTTAATTAGAGCAGAGTTTTTTTTACCCAACCTGGAGACTACACAACTGTTGCTCATGTCACATTTTATTTTTAAAATTATGATTTTGGCTGCCAACAATTTAGAAAAAACAAGATGAGTAAAAAAGTTAAAGATAAAACAACTATTATTATTATTGCTGCATTTGTTTTGTGCCTTTGCAGCTTTTTCCTGTTTTTCATTGAGTTACTGACTAGAATATGTTGAATGTTGCAAAATGATCAATTTATTTTTGTATTATTTATATTTGCACTTATTTTAATTTGTTGCTCAGTGAAGTTATATCAAAGTTCAAGAAAATCACTGCCAAAAAGACAATTAAGGTCAATAAATACAGTACATGTTTCTTAAGTGAAGGAGTAATTATGTTGATAATCTTAATCCAAGAACAGATGAAAACAACATGATTTTATCGATAATTCTCCCTCTTTAATGTAGAATATACAGGACAAGATTAGAAAACGTCTGACAACTTCAATAATCAAAGAATTTGCGATAGGTTGTTACACTCCAGAGGTCATAATACTCTTGAAAATGGACCTGCACTTGTATATCGCTTTTCTAGTCACTTTGTGACCATTCAAAACTCTTTACACTACAGACTGACTCATTCACACACACACATTCATACTGGTGGCAGGTTACCCTAAACGGTGCCACTTGCCACCATTGGGAATTCATTCACCAATGAACGCAGCATGATGATGACCATTTGTGTCATGTAAAGTCTCTTTCTACAGCAGGTCTGGTAGAGAAGTCTTAACTATAATAATATCTGCTGGTTTAGGACCATGTAGAATGATGTATGTATATATGATTTATGTTCTGTATTTCCAGTTATAAAATATGCATAAAATTCAATATCAGAGCCATGAAATTGTACAAAACCATCATGACTAGCAGAGCCTTGAATTTACAGTGATGTCATTATGTAGATCAGCTGACTGGAGAAGTTAAAGGAGTGTGTGATGAAAGAGAGGAAGCCTAAAGGCAACATGAGGTCAAAGTTGTTGGTTTTCACTGTGTAAAATGACCAAAATGACAAAAATAAAACCCACAGCATAAATTGTGACGGAGATTTCTGGTTACATTTCTGCTTGCTTTTCCCCTAAATTTGACAACTGCATATTTTCAAGACAAACTCATAAAGCAGTCTTTCATTTGATGTAATCGGGACTTTTCTGCTTATACAATGTGTTAATAGTTAAGGAAATATTCCCACACCATAAAAATCTTCCCAAATGTATCTTTATGTTTGATTAACATTCAGTACGTTTACATGACACTTGAAAAAAACGAGTTATTGCCTTAATCTGGCTATAACTGGACAACTGAAGTGCATGTAAACGTGTTAGTCCGACTAATAGTAGTAAGCCGACCGCATTAGCCGGCCGCAGTAGCCGGCCGCAGTAGCCGGTCGCAGTAGACGGTCTCAGTAGCTGGTCGCATTAGACGGTTGCAGTAGCTGGTCGCATTAGACGGTCGCAGTAGGCGGTCGCAGTAGACGGTCGCAGTAGCCGGCCACAGTAGCCGGTCGCATTAGACGGTCGCAGTAGCTGGTTGCATTAGCCAGCCGCAGTAGCCGGTCACATTAGACGGTCGCAGTAGCCGGTCACATTAGACGGTCGCAGTAGCCGGTCACATTAGACGGTCGCAGTAGCCGGTCACATTAGACGTCCGCATTAGACGGTCGCATTAGACGGTCACAGTAGCTAAGTCACATTAGACGGTACTAGTAGCCTATCGCAGTAGCCAAGTCACATTAGACGGTACTAGTAGCCGATCGCAGTAGCCAAGTCACATTAGACGGTACTAGTAGCCGGACGCAGTAGCCAAGTCACATTAGATGCTCGCAGTAGCCAAGTCACATTAGACGGTCGCAGTAGCCAAGTCACATTAGACGGTACTAGTAGCCGGTCGCAGTAGCCAAGTCACATTAGACGGTCGCAGTAGCCGGTCGCAGTAGCCAAGTCACATTAGCCGGTCGCAGTAGCCAAGTCACATTAGACGGTCGCAGTAGCTGGTCACATTAGACGGTACTAGTAGCCGGTCACAGTAGCCAAGTCACATTAGACGGTCGCAATAGCCGGTCGCAGTAGCCAAGTCACATTAGACGGTCGCAGTAGCTGGTCACATTAGACGGTACTAGTAGCCGGTCACAGTAGCCAAGTCACATTAGACGGTCGCAATAGCCGGTCGCAGTAGCCAAGTCACATTAGACGGTCGCAGTAGCCAAGTCACATTAGACGGTCGCAGTAGCCAAGTCACATTAGACGGTCGCAGTAGCCAAGTCACATTAGACGGTCGCAGTAGCCAAGTCACATTAGACGGTCGCAGTAGCTGGTCAGTAGTGATGGCACTGAGGTCAACAGAAAGGCGCCATATTAACCCGCTGAAACGGTGCATATCTCCACTCAGTATTGAGGAGGAGGACACGTTCACGTCAGTTATTAGATTTTCTCAGTTGCATGTAAACTGGGACAGAAGTCTGATTAGAATCAGTTAGTCCGCCAGAATCGATTAGTCCGCCAGAATCGATTAGTCCGCCAGAATCGATTTTTAAGCATAGCTCGATCAAACATGTGCATGTAAACGCACTGACTGCTACAAAAAAAATTGCCTTTATCAAACTCATGATTCTCCAGTGACCTGTACAGAAATATCTGGGCATAATAATTCCAAAAATGCCATATTTCAACCTAATAAAATCCTCAAAATGTCCATAAAAGGAGAAAGAGTGGAGGAAGCTGGAGGATTAGCAGCATGACTGAGCTGAAAGTCTACACCTGGTGTCAGCAGGTTAACAGGCTGCTGCCCGGGAGGCAAACATCTTTATTTGTGTTAATGAATCTTTAATCTGGATTTAAACCCAGATAGGAGACACAGCCTTTACACATGCATGGACACCGGCTTCTTTTCTGTGTTAACAACGCAGACATGCAACATAGAATCAAAGCTGTTGATTGGTTTTCAATATAGTGAGACCCCAAAACCTACAGGTGGTCTTTAGAGAGGGTCCCAGACTGTTTTTAACAAAAAAGTCTAGTCCCAAAGTGAATATAAACCATTCCAAAATCAATGTGTTGTTTCTTTACTTTGTCATTATTCTCTTTAGTTGTTAATGGCAAAATAAAAACCATCATCACCATCTTTAGGAATTAAATAAATATATTTATTTTGCCCAATTCAAATAAATAAGTTTTGAAAGAAAACTATCTTTAAAACTGTATAAAAATAAAAAAAAATATAAAAATGTTTTAAAAAAAATTAATTGCCATTTTTTTCTTGCTTTACATTTAGTTTATGTAAAGCATGTTGTAGTTATTAATAGTGTACAATAAATTGTTGAGTACAGAACAGGAGTAAATGTATCCAATTACTTTAATCTTTCACAAAAGTTTGGGAAAATGTAAACTCTGTAAATATTCCTTTGATTTTATAATATCTAAAAAATGACCTGTGCAAGATTTCAGGACTTTAGTAAAATAAAAAAAAGTTAAAAAAAATAATAATGAGACCTTGGTTTAAAGAAAAAGTAGATAACTTGATGATTGACTATACACTGAAAAAAATGTCTGTAGAGTTAATTCAGTTTCATTAACAATGAAACACATATATATATATATATACATATATATATACATATATATACATATATATATATATATACATATATATATATATATATATATATATATACATATATATATATATATACATATATATATATATATATATATATATATATATATATATATATATATATATATATATATATCAGCCAAAACAGTATTTTTTACAGTTTTGTTTTTTGAAAAATACATTAATCCACTGTAAAATCCACTGTAATATGCATTTAATGTAATATATATACAAGCATCACTGTAATTTTTGCATTTATCTTTTGTAAAAAATACTTTTCCTCACTGTTAAATGTACTAAACACCATATCTTTAACAAAAATACCCTATAAACACATAAATTAAAAATTTTACCATTGAATATTACTGAGTATTTTCTTGTCAATTATATGGCAAAACAGAATTTCTTTTGATGGAAAAACCTTTTATTTATACACAAAAAAATGGAATAAAATGGCAATCTTAAACCGTAAAGTTGCACCGTATTTATTATGGTTAAGTTCTGGCAACCACAGCTGCTGGTTTTTTACTGTAAAAACAACAGTTGCAAGACAACAGAAACAACTGTTGACAACAGAAACTTGGCATATGAAAGTCCAACATCAGCATCTTGGTTTTGTAAAGTGCTGTCTCAGTGAGGAAGAAAAGGCCCAAAGTGAGAGAACAGGATGTATTTTTAGATTCAGCAGCATTAGTGTGGACACGGCCTCAGACACTCTGGGATCATTAATAAGTCAGTAAAGTGACATTCTAGAAATTAAGCCGGACACTTTTGTCTGCGAGTTAACACCAGTAATGGTCTCTCATGTAACAAAGCAGACAGCTCGGATGCTTTTTCTGCCCAAAAGAGGCTATTTTTAAAAGCCGGTGAAATTCCTCCTGAGCTCAAACACCAACTGAGGGAGATTAAGTTTCCTTCTGCACTTGAGAAGCTCGCTGATGCTCCTGGATAATTTTCTCCTTTCATGGTTACTTTCACTCAAACGCTGCTAAATACGGTCAGCGGGAGCATCGGGGTTAAATCGTGTAAAAATAAGGTCTGTGATCTATCTTTATTAGAGGGGGAGGTGGTGAAAGAGGGAGCAGGATGGGGTTGAGGTGGAGCTGAGGAGAGACGAGGTGTAATTGAAGATTTCTACTCAGGTTTTAATGAGGAAAGGTTGAAGCCTGCAGATTGAAACAGTGGAAAGCTACAGTAGAGGTTTCTCTCTGCCAGGGTCACTGACATATCTTGACTGAAAAAGGAAAGAAAAACAGCCACTTTGAAGCATTTGGACGTGTAGAGAAAGTTAGATCTCCCAGCAATCTTGGTACTAAAATAAACAGTAGATTAGGGCTGGGCGATATGGCCTGAAAAGAATATCGCAATATTTCAGGGTATTTCTTAAGACTTAAGAGTCTGTATAAATAAAAAACGTACAACAAATTAAAAATCAACCATGAATCTAAATCTAAAAAGAGTGTAAACAGTTGCCAAATACAAACAATTTACCCTTCATTGCAAAATGGAAGTATTAGAAATAATAAAAATAATGCTGCAAATGTCAGTGGTTGAATCTAACTGAGTACATTTACTCAAGTTCTGTACTGCAGTTTTTTTGACAATTTTGAGGCACGTCTACACTACAGGCTAAAAGTTTGTAAGCGAGATCAAATTTGTACAAAAAAAGATCATAGTTTCATTGCTATACTTTGCAACAAAATAACTGATTATTATATAAAGAGTCACTTAATAGAACATACTTTGACTCTAATTATCAGCTCTTTGGGTTTTTATTGCTTAGACTTTGTGTTTCCTTCTTTCCTTAATGTATAAATCTGAACTCTTGTT
This sequence comes from Centropristis striata, assembly GCF_030273125.1. Classification (NCBI taxonomy): domain Eukaryota; kingdom Metazoa; phylum Chordata; class Actinopteri; order Perciformes; family Serranidae; genus Centropristis; species Centropristis striata. Next base: position 2,316,802 of record NC_081523.1, read on the forward strand.
TCTTTTGTCAGAGATATGAACACAGTTGAGATTTATTGGGATTTTTGTATCCAAACTCTCAAAAGACAAAGAGCTAAAGTGAATAATGCAAACTGTGATTTGTTTTCTACTTCTGCACTGAAGTTGTGACTCTTCCAAATCTTCTTAACCCTAAAACTAAGCCCTTCTTTTCTTTGTTCTCTTTCTAAATACTGTTCTTGTGTTGTCAAATTGATAAAGATGTTTTCTCACTTTGCTTGCGTTTTGTGTATTTGCATGTGTTTTCTTAAGTTGCAGCGCTGTGAGCTTGCAGGGCCACTGTAGTTTTGGACACAAAATTGATGAATTCACCATGGGCTGGGGGAATTTTTATACGTGCCACCACAAAAGATTCCCCCGCCCATTGGCGGCCACAGTTTCTCATCCCAGGAGGCTGAGGTCAAGTATTTGTGCGATTGTTTGTGTGACTGCATGAAGATATATGGTTGCAGCTATCACCAATTCTCACTTGTTTTAATAGTTTTTAAATACTCTGTAGACCAAATAATGCATAGATTTTACATTATAATGAATTTAAGAAGAAGAAGAGTACTTTATTAATCCCACAATGGGGAAATTCAACCTCTGCATTTAACCCATCCTTTTTTACACACAAGTGAACACACCATGCAAGGAGCAGTGGGCAGCCCAAGGGGGTTAGGTGCCTTGCTCAAGGGCACTTCAGTCCTTGACCTGTCAGTACCGGGATTCGAACCGGCGACTCTCCAGTTATTAGCCCGATTCCTAACTTCTAGGCCACGGACTGCCCAAAAGGAAATGCAAAGAGACTCAGAAATCAAAGCTCGGAGCAGGAGGTAGTGACAGCTAATGGGGTTATACTTCAGTACAGATTTACCTCTACAGGTATGCAAAAACCCTAAAAAGCACAGCCACTCAGACTGTTTGGAGATGCTAGGCAAATATATGCTGGTATCACTTTAAAACAGCAACGCTACTCTAAGTGTTTACCCACAGCAGATCTTCCATGACGGCTCTTTATCTGACACAGATGCAGGCAGAGAGGGCAAACTGTAATCTGACTGCTGGCCAAAGGTATTTTCTCACTCTGGTTTCACTGATACGATTAGTTTTCCTGCAACATGGAACAGGCCCAGTCAGCACATTACTTCATACGCACCAATGTGTTACATGCAGAGCGCCGCAGTGTTATGGTCTAATCTGGGTGAATGTACTTAAGCTTGTTAATTAAACTGTCAAACACTGTTAATCTTTTGTGTATTTAGCAAAGCATGCTAACTGCTGTGTAAATGCCTCAGTCAAACACATCAAACAGGGCTGCAGATCTGTGTGATAACAATCAGAGTAGTGCTGTGGGCTCCAACATGCTGCTGGAATCATCAGCAGCACTACAAGAAAACACTGCTAACAGAGCATGAAATTAAACAGGAAGGAAGCCACAGCAGGTGGTGCTGCATCCAAAAATCTACTTTCAGGGTCCATGTTGTTTTACTGTCCTTGCAGCTCAGCTCACCTCCACTATCGTCTTTGTCCTCCTCCTCCTCCTCCTCCTTCTCCTTCTGGCTATTAATGTCTTCTCTGCAGAGAGGAGGGAGGGAAACGAAGGGAGAGGGCAGGATGTATCAGCCTGAAGCATCGCAGCCCCTAACAGGCCAGTTTCTGATATGAAAAAGTCGGCTGATTGTCCACATAGTAGGGCTGTAACGATGCATGTGTTTGTATTGAGCCATTTCGGTACGGGGCGTTTGGTTCGGTACATCGCTGTGCACGGATGAGTTCCCGAACCCGGAAGTTGCATGTGTTTATTTTCTGCTGGCAACTACAAATGCAGCCTGTGTGCAACATGGCTACCGCTAGCGGTAAACCGGAGCTTGAGGACCCTCCACTGTCACTAAAGTCTCCTGCTGGGGAGCTCTTTGGCTTCCTGGTGAAGTATTGTGACGGACAAAGACACGTGGATAAAACGAGGGCAGTGTAAATGGTAAAATGGTAAATGGGGTGCACTTATATATCGCTTTTATCCAAAGCGTTTTACACTACTCTCATTCACCCATTCACACACACATTCATACTGGTGTTGGAGGCTACCACACTGGCTACCAGGGCACACTGGTGCCACTATTCAGGTGCAATCAGGTGCAATTTGGGGTTCAGTATCAAGGATATTTCGACATGTAAGCTGCCATGGTCGGGGATCGAACCACCAACCTTCTGATCACTGTTGAACGCTCTACCAACTGAACCACAGAATATGGCGTCAAAATAAATTGTTGGTTTGCTAAGCAAAATATATTTATTGTTTATTATTTATAAGCACGTAAACAAACAAGCAAATTTAGGTTTTGCATTTTGTTTCCTTACTGTACCGAAAATGAGTCCTACCACATAGGATTTTTTTTTCTGTGATCCTGCAATTCAGGCGAGACATCACAAGAATCCACCTGCTCCAAACACTTCTTGTTGACAATTTCTGAACTTTTAAGAAGGATGTTATAGTGTCATCACTGCTGCTCCTTTTCAGTGAAATTACACAACCAAGACAGTATTATAGGACTTAAAATGTTTGTTATAGAGATGAATTTCAAAGTCATGGGGGGAAAAAAGTGAAATCTCACGTAGATTCACTGAGGCCATGATCTTTAATTTCCTTCACCTTCCATAAAGGCAGAGCTAATAATAAACACTGTTTCAGAGAGAGAATTAACTAGTCATGCCATTGTGCCCTGCAGGTAAAAGCCTGTTGTAAAGTGTATCTAAATGTGTGTGTGTGTGTGTGTGTGTGTGTGTGTGTGTGTGTGTGTGTGTGAGCCAAGAGCATCACTGACACCAAGAGCAGAAAAACAGCAGAGGTTTACTCATAGTGACACATTTCCAGTGACAGTGGAATTAAAATGGATTTTAACTAAAGATATGATGACATAAGGCAGTTATACATGATCAATGGTCAAACCTGCGCTGGTTGGGCCACTGTATGGTCCTATGAGGAGAGCCGTGGCGCCCAACTAGGCCACATCGCTACTCATAGTGTTGCACACCGCTCAAAAACGCCTCGAAGCGGTGCGCTCAAAGCTCAGATTATGTGAACTTTGACCTCGTTTATTGCTGCCCTTTGAAAGCACAACCAATGAGATAACAGCTCGGGACGTAGTGACATAAGCAAGCAGGGGGAAGTAAAGGAAGAAAAACTATCATATGTGTTCTCTGAGCTGTATAGCAACACATTACAAGTGTACCACCGCCACGATTTGGCAAAAAAAAGTAAGGCGAGATGGTGAAATGTCAGAAGTCAGATCTGCAAATGTATATCCAGTGCTAACGTTAGCTTAGCTGTTTATGTACGGTATGATGACGTATACAACCGCGCTGCGCTCTACCTCGAAGTGAGCGAGGAGAACATTTTCTATCATGTAACGGCAGCTCGAAGGGCTTTGCCACCTAGAAACTCACAGCTATGATTTTGAAGTACAAAATAACATTTTCAGGAAAAGTAAACTGACAGAACTGTGCAAATGTCACCAGCAACAACATCAACTCTCTGCACATTCTTCACTTAATTTGCACTAAGTTGTATAAAGTATATTGTTAAATGCCCTTTTCTATTAGATTGTTTATTTTTTTTATCTTTATCTTAAAAGGTAAATCATTTTGAGTGCAATTTTTGTGGTCGGCTGTGACAAAGAAATTTCCCCACTGTGGGATTAATAAAGTTGAATCTAATCTAATCTAAACTTGCACTGAGTTACCAGTGTCACAACTAGCCACTTTCCAGTAAATCTATACGGTATTTACTGTTTTTTATTATAAATATTTAACCTGTGGTTCTGTTCATTTTTACATGTTGTATTTTTCTTGTTCTGTTAAATTTTGGGGTCTTTGTTTTTATCGTTGTGGTATCGAAAAGGGTATCGAATATTTTCCTGAGTATCGGTATCGAGTTGAAAATTTTATAATCGTGACAACCCTACTCCTGTGTTATTGTTTTTTTTTTTTAAATAAAATAAGATTCAAACATTGAAGGTGTATGCTGTGAGTTATAAAAATAAAAAAAAATCGGTATCGGCCAAAATCGGACTCGGCAGGTCAGGCTTTTTAAAAATCGGTGATCGGCCAGAAAATTGCAATGGGTGCAGCCCTAATGTAAACATACTGAGTCAGAAGCTGCAGCTGAGGAGAAAAATAGAGCACCAGAACACAACAAACAAGTCTCCACACCTGTAAGGTCCAGACCAGCATACAGCAGCTGGCTCTGGTCACAGGGGAGCGGATCACAGAGTAAAGCTACACGGGCTGGCTCACGCAGCAAGAAGGAATTAAGCTAATCAGCAACAAACAGTGACCTGAAGTAGCACTGCTGCTGCTAGAAGCAACTTCCAGCTTACAGTACAACAGCTTCGCTCTCTTTCTACCAGCTGCAGCACGAAGCAGGAAGGGACATTTCACAGGAGACACGAGCCCTCTGTAGCTGCAGAAGAAGCCCTGGGAGACACTGATGCTCATTACACAAATCAATATTGTTCTATGGATGAAAAATGCAAACACAACTTTGCCCATGAGGCTCAATTTTACACTGTCAGATGTGGATTTCGTCTCAGCTTCTAATGTTAGCATGTTAGCATTGCCAACAGTCAGCACATTGACCTCTATTTGGATAGCAAAATACTAATGTTTGTAATCTTGAGCATACTGGCATGATAATGTTTGCATGTTTATCTCTGCACAGTTTATATGCATGTAATCTAACACCACAATGTTTTGCATGTAACATTTTGCATTTCAGCATTACATCACTCAGCAAAGCTCACACAGATTCCATTAGCTCTTTGGTGAAATTGAAGATCCATGCAGGTAGTTATAACTCTTGGATCACTTCTAACACTTTCCTTTGATAAATATGACAGAAATTAAATGGCCGCCACTTCTCTTTTAGTTCAAAATAATGTCAACAGAATGAATCGCTCAGGTTACGGAAAAACAAGTTGAACACACATAAAAATTAAGTCAGAATCAATAATGAAGTGACAATAATTGAAGCTAATGCCGAAGTTTTTGATATGAGTGTATTTTATACCTCTTATTAGGGCTGGGCGATATGGACCAAAAGTCATATCCCGATACATTTAGGCCGAATATCGAAATATGTTTATATACCGATATTTTTATCGCAAAGTGAGAGCAAGTAGTTTTATTGAAACCGTTTATTTAAATGAACATAAATACTGTATAACAACAGGAGAACCTTTTTTCAAAATCAAAGCTCCATAAAGTGCACATTTAAATAAAAGAATGTCTCAAATAAAAGCTGCAGCTTGCCTGGAGCAAGGATCACAGAGCTAATTTGAATTATATCGATATATGCGATAAGCTCTAATTCCACATCACATTTAAAAATATATCGATATATCTTTTATATCGAAATATCGCCCAGCCCTACCTCTTGGTGGTGCTAAATTAAAAGTCCAGGTATTGCAGGTTAATAGGATTTATCTGGGGAAGATGAAGGCCTTTATAACATGTGAAAACAATCCATCCAATAGTTGTCAAGAGATTTTTAAAATGACACCAAAGGGTTAAGTGATCGCTGTAGCTAATTAGCATAGCACGATGTCTGAGGAGAAAACGTCTCTACTGACATCCACACTACTCAAACCATGTGAGCCACTACAGGCTTCATCAAGAATCAAAGACAATAAAAGGATTTCTTCATCATTTCACCAGAAATAAGTGAATTACATAGATTGTAAAAATGACTATGTAACAGTTTGAATTAGTTTGAAGTGACTTTCTGCTTTAGATTCGTTGGTATGACAGCCTTCAGTTCCAATCCAATCCAATCCCCTTTATTTATATAGCACAATTTTAGCAAACACAAGGTTTCCAAAGTGCTGCACAAACAATAAATACATAACACAATACAAAGAGATGTAGTAAACAATAGAACAGTAAGATGCAATAAGATAAAATACATTAAAAATGGGATAAAAATAAATAAAATAAAATGTAAAATGTACTGCCCGCAGTACAGTTGCACTTGCAAAATCAGTCTGTGCACAGTTAAATAAGTCAGACATGTTGTTATTCTTTAAGCACTTATTAAATGCCACCACAAACACACGCCCAGGCGTAGGAGTAGATGGGGGGTGAGGCTACAATGGTTGGCTCAGCGGTCGGTTGGCTATTTTCGTCCAATCGGCCAAACTCCAACACCAACCCATGCTGCCACACAACTAGCAAAATCCTTACAATCCATGTAGTGTTTTATATTAACTTCACAAGGCTGGAGGTTAAAACAGCCAAGGAACAAGGTTATGTGGATGCAGAGCCACAGTGAAGACTCCTCTGCTGTCTACAGACATTTCTAACTGTGCAGAATGAAGCTGGGAGCAGCAGAGCGTTAAACGCCCCGCTGCCACCGCCACCGCCACCATCACTGCTGCTGCTGCTGCTGCTGCTGGAGGCTTGGGGGGACGGCCAGCCGACCAGCAGACAGCCCACCAAGGTCAGCTGTCATGTGGGGTGTTGAGCAGCCGCTAACTGTCCCGGCCGAGTCTCCACGACAACGAAGGGACAGCAGCAGTGGGAGGAGCTCTGGGTCAACATAGGAATTAAACACACACTTTAGCTCGTCTACAAAACACGTAGCTTTCTTCACTGACAATATAACGTGCTCCTCATGTGAACTAGACGTGTGCCGTGTCCAAACATGATCCAGTTTAAAAAGAGGTACAAACACATGGTACAGGGAGGAAGAAGGGCTTTAACAACCGGGTGTTTTCATAAATGATTAATTATTCATGTATTTGTTTATTTAATCTATTTATTTTCAATTTTTTTGTAAATATGTATTATGTAAATATGTATGTTTAGGAAAAAAAATGTGTTAATTGAGTAGTGGAGAAGGTTTAATCTTCTCCATCCGCATCTTCTGCTTCATCCCCTACTCCGACATGTTGCATTCACATTATTGAATTTTTGTTTTGACTATTGCTATTTTTGTTTTGATTATTCTCATTGGATTTGTTGGTTTTTGAGTTTATTTTGTTGTGTTACTCGCACATGTTCGAAATAAAAAAGCTGAACTGAACTGAACTAGAGGTGTGCCATATCGTATCGTTCAAGATAATACTGGTATTTTTTTAGATGATAAAAAAAAAAATGCATATCGCGATATTGGCAACATTTCTACTTCTTCACATAGTGACGTCATTGCATCCAAAACTTACTCAAAAGTACAAAAGTACCTACAACAAAATGTACTTAAAGTAACTAAAGTAAAAGTACTCGTTATGCAGAATGGACCCACTCAGATCGTTTTATATATTCTCTATATATTGTTGGATAATTATTTTTTATGCGAGCAGCATTTTACTGTCTCTAAGGTAGGGCTAATCTTAACTTCCTATTATACTTTTTGTGGTTTAATTTATAAATAGGCTAAATCTTGAGTAGAAGTATAATGTTACATAAATGGAAATACACAAGATTTTTATTTATTCATAATCATATTTTCTATATATTTGTCAGTATTTTTTCATATTGTCAAGAATATCCTAATTGCAACAATACCCTGAACTATTGTGATATTCTGCTAGGACTGTATGGCCCAGCCCTAATGTGAACATGATGTGTTGCTGCTGGCTGTGTGACACAACAAAGTGATCCTTTAACCTCCAAAACTAGACACAGAGAGGGTTGACTCATCCCGGATTAAACCCTTAAACCCTCTCAGCTCTGCACTGCAAGTCTGCTTCTTACTAGGAACACCTCCAGCTGGCTGAGAAAGAACTTTTTATTTGCCATCATTTGGCTCGTAGGTTCCTTTTTCACTCTTGCCGTGTTTCCATTGATGCAAATTTTAGGCAAACTTTTGAAAGGTTGCAAAAAAAGTGATGCGGATTAACTACGTTTTCACCAAATGGTTTGGAACTAATAAACTAGGCAACAACATTTGTTTATCTCGACAGTTCAAATTCAAAATACGTAGACAATAGAGTCAAACAGTTTGTCGTTTGTCCTCAAGCCAGCATAAAAATATTTGGTAACACTTTCTATGAAGACTACATCTATAGTGCATTATGAGCGCATTCATAGTGAATTATAATGCTCATTATAATCAATCATAATGCATTATGACTGCATCCATAAACACATATAAAGCTTCATGATGCACTATATCAACGGTTATAAATATAGCTTATAATGAGTTATAAATCCAAGTGTCTTATGAGTGCTCTTGACTGGTTATAAACTACAGGCTGACTGATGAGGCTTATAATACATTACAACTACTCATACCCCTCTATACACACACCTCAACAATCAATTGTTATAAGGACTCATAGGATGCCATAAGTATAAATAAATGATCAATGTATGCTTTAAGTAAAGTGAGGTTCATATAAACGCATCTATAATGCAGTATAGCTAATCATGATGCTTCATTGTTGGCGTTAAGTAAAGTGTAACACATTTTCATGCATTTAAAAGAAGCTATGCTGCATCATAAGTCATTATTTATAATTATGGCAGCCTATGAGTCCTTATAACAATTGATTGTTGAGGTGTGTGTATAGAGGGGTATGAGTAGTTGTAATGTATTATAAGCCTCATCAGTCAGCCTGTAGTTTATAACCAGTCAAGAGCACTCATAAGACACTTGGATTTATAAGTCATTATAAGCTATATTTATAACTGTTGATATAGTGCATCATGAAGCTTTATACGTGTTTATGAGTGCAGTCATAATGCATTATAGATGTAGTCTTCATAGAAAGTGTTACCAAATATTTTTTTGTGTTATTAAATTTAGCCTTTTCCATTCAGCTTTTCTAACGTGACACTTCAAAAAGGGATAATATAAATAAGTCAGAACAAGACGTTGGGGGTAGATTTCCCACCACTGTTTTCTTGGTTTCACAGTTACAGTTTGTTCCTTCTGCTCTGAAAGATAGTGGGAAAATATGTTTTGCTGCATCATTGTATGTGGTTAAATGAGGCTCACCCAATCTAATTCATGAAGCCAAACTGGGCCTGTAAACAAAAGTCACAAGAACTCACAAGTATCTGATTAAGTGAGGTTTGGTAGAAGGACGTCAAAACAAGACTCCAGACTGAACATGACTCACTGGATATGCACTAATTGACCATTCTAATAAAGATATAACTTGATTTTTTCTTTTAAACAAAGGAACTACTGTTAAGTAATCAGACAAGTGACCAAAAACACATTTTCCTCAAATGACTTAACTATTTTTGCTCCTAATGGGCAACAAGTAGGGGTGTGACCAGATCGTGCCACAAGATCTCGCAAGATTAAACTCGACAATATTTCTGGTCTAAATCTGTCTTCCGAGATTTGTGAGCTATCCAAACTTCCATTTGTGACCTTTTTGATTTATTTTATCTTTTATAAATGTTGGTTTTAGTTTCAATTTGTGGAAGAAGAAGTTTATGAAAAGCTCATGCTTACATCGTGCATGTAAAGAGTTATTATTATAATAAAACATTTCAAAATGCAACTCGGTTAAATAAAAGTCTGTTGGTCCAGTCAGATATTTTGTCATTGTAGTTTTCTTAAAATCTCGTCTGGTTTTGTGAGAGTGTATCACACCCTGAGCCACAAGTAGGGCTGGGCGATATGGCCCTGAAAGGATATGATATTTCAGGCTATTTTTGCGATGACGATATTCTTCACGATATTAGGAAATACTTAAAAAGATATAGAAAATATGATTTATTTTTTTTAGTCTGTATAAATAATTAAAAATCTAACATGTAGTTTGAAGTGCAAATCTCAACAGTTGCCAAATAAAAAAAAATTACTCTTGACGCTTGAGTATGAGCAAATAATAAAAATAACCATTTAGGGGTTCTGGGGGCATATTTTAATGAATTTTGTAAAGGAGAATAAAGGTTCTTGTATGTTTTATTTCAGGCATTTTATTTTGACAGTCTTCTTGTAAGTTCTGTGGTGGATTCTGATAACACACCATGCTCTTATTTTGAAAGCTGCATGTGTTTAGCGACAGGGAGTAAGTAGCTTTTTGTGATTAAAACAACTTTAATTGTTAGCCTTACGCCACTACATCAAGAAGTAGGAACGTTGCCAATATCATGATATGCATTTTTTTTTACCGTAAAAAAAAATACCGATATTATCGTGAACGATATGGCACACCCCTAGCCACAAGCATTTCTTTTTAAAGCCTGAAACTCACATTTTGACACGTTTTTGCCCTGTGAATGCTACTATTGTTGCCTGCCCAACAACTATAAAAAACAGAGTAATACTCCAATGTCAAATAGCCATGCTTGATGTGAAATCCCCCTTCAAAAAGGACCCAGAACAGAAGCTAACTTCAAAATCTAACATCCTCAGAAGCTGCTGTGTGTCCACTATCATTTCTTCAACAGCTCGTGCTTTGAAGAGAAGTCTGGCAGCCTGCTAGTAGTCAAAGTGTTTGCAAACTCCCACTTCTTGGCCACCAACATGAGTAGATTCATCTTGTGGCTGAGCGGCTTGATAAAACACCACAGAGGATCAAAATGAGCTCACACTGGAAGCTTTAAGGCAGTCCATTAACATGTCGGCCCGTATGGAGATTAATGTGCGAGTGTTGTTTGTGTTGATAAGAAGTTCACTAAGAGGAGACAGCAGTGTTGTTAAGTGTGTTCAGACAACCAGAGAAGCCTGTTTAACATCATTGGCTCATTTAAATGTTGTCCTGGAGTGTTTGTCTAATAGAGACACTGTTGGTAAAAACCCAACAGAGAGAACTTACAAGTTGATTTGTTGACTTGTTGTAAAATAACCAAATTTAAGGGATCTTTTCAAATGTTTGTTCATGTTTTGTGGTTATGCTTGAGAGCAAATATTGGCTAAAGGACTGGCCCATATACATCATCAAAAAGAAAGCAAAAATTGTTTCTATTGCAATGTCAAAGAACAAACAGCAGAACTGCAATTATTATTAATATTAAGTAGCTTGCTAAATATAATATAATTTAGGCAATTTAGGCAATGCTTTACTCTTGCACATGGAAGCAAAGCTGGAGCAAACCATGGAAAAATGCTTGTTACATTTCATTTGGCAAGTATTTCATTCATACACAAGTATACAGATTATAGGCTTTTTTCATGCATTTTTTTCAGACAGACTACTTGTTTTTTTGAACTACCAGAAAACAAGCTATATTGTGAGATGTATATTGTTATGAAGGTATTAAAAGTCAGTCAAAAAAATAATTGAGATGGATGTTTCCATCAAACAGCCCTAATAATGGCCAGTGTTGTTATCTTCTATTGTACTCTCACATATCAATATTGGGCCCAGCATTCTGTAATGTATTTGTCCAGTAACTCACATCTTTGACACATCATGATATCAGTGTGGCTGAAGTGGAAAATATGACCCTGAAATCTCATTGAAAACATCTTTTAACCCATTGAAGCCTGGAAAGCGGATACGTCGTTTTGTAGTATTTGTATAAGCTCTCAAATACTTTTTGAATTTCATTTCTATCTGCTACAGAGGCTGAAAAATCTATTATTTAGTAGAAGAGTTAACACTTTTTTTTCTCCAGAATTTTTCCAGAATTTCCAGAAAATTAGAGGCTTATTTTAAAATCGCCCAGCGGTTTTTCAGGCCTCAATGGGTTAAAGTGTGTTTGTTTGTATTGCAGTGTCTCCATTCAACTTTTAAGATTTTAAGCAAAAGCCTTAGAAAAATCACAAAAAAGTAAATGCAAAGTAAGCATGCTTACATTAGTGGAGTAAATCAACTAACATATTGGCTATGCATGGCTGTAATGGCTTGCAAAAGAAGAAGCCAATTGTATCAATTATACCAGATGACGGGTCCCGTTAGCTAAACCCCATTAGCTTAGCTGCTAATGGGGCTAGTTGGTAGATTAGCCTTTTACCAAATCCTGTTTCTCAGCAAGGCTAAAACATCCTTTTTAGTGGTGGTAAAGGAGTGTAAAGCCAAACATTGTTCTTCTTTTAAAATAAACGTTGTCTCTAAACTATCTACAACTCTGTCTACAGCTAGATCCAAAGAGAGCTTGGCGTCTACTGCAGCCATGTTGGATCCGTTAGAAAACTACAAAACTACAAGTGTCCGCCTGTCCAATAGTACGCGTCATCGTCTCTCCGTCCCTCCCCGTTCTGTGGTTGGATACTAACAGCAGGGCTAAGAATCGCCCATGGACACCATGCTTTCTGGCAGTTTGAAACGAAATTGAGCGTGCAAGGCATCATGGGTAAACCAGGCCTTAAACTGGAAAAAAGATTACCAGAAAGTTAACAGTTAATACCTCTGTATCACAACAAACATACTGATCACCAGGGAATTAACAATGATGAGATCTTGCAGAATCTGACCCTCCTCTAATAACTCAACTTAACTCCTGTGTAAATGTAAACAAGGGTTCATCCTCCACTACGAGTCTGTCTCAATGTGTCCACTCATGCTTACTTCTCATGTCTCATGTCGGACAGCTGACGGACAAAAATGGACTTTTTAAGGAGGTGAGGAAAACAAGTTGGGACACTAACGAGACGTCAAGTGTTCCTGAATGACACACAGCCAGAAACAAATACATAGAGATGATTGATGTCATGAAGTTCATAAAAGTCAATCTGTGTTTAATATGAGTGATCCAGTGGGAATCAACCTCCAAACACAGTCAATCAGAACTTGGATGAATTGGAATATTGCACAATAAGAACCATCGTGAAGCAATCTGGCAATCTTCTGGTAAACAGAGTTTACATTACACCATTACACAAGCTTTCACAATCTTTGGCTATATACGTCTTCTGATTTGCCTCAACAAAAACAAATCTTTTTTAAACTTCCCCTCGCTCAGTTTCACATTCTGGGACAGGAAAAATGTTTTTATAAAACACTGTGAAGCAGGTGGACAGGTTAATGCATGCCAAGTGAAGAAGTGTTGAGCATTTTCTCTTGTTTTGTCTCTGTATTATGGATGGAAATGTTTCAGAAAGGATCTGACAAAGCTAGTGTGAACAGATAAATTATCATGGGAAGAGCACTTTTCTTAACTGAACTGCATTTGGCCTGGATATGACATCAGTTACTGTCATTTCTTGATCATCATGTTTGTCAGTCTTTGTTACAAAATTGTGGAATAAAAACATCCAAATGACTATTTTTAAGTTTCCCTTTTCATTCAGTGACCAAATATATGTTGCAATGATATGAAACAGAGAAAAACAGGAAGTTGGGAAGCTTGAGACAGTGAATGTTTGACTTCCTAAATCAGTTGAACTAAATTGTTGTTAAGCGAGTTTTATGTCAATCAATTAACTCAATTATTGTTGTTGCACTATGAACATCCAAGATGCTGTATAACTTTTTTTAAATTATTTAAACGTCATGATTTTGAGCTGAAACTATTTGTCAAGTAACTTAAAAGTCCAATGACAAAAAAATAATCTGACAATTATAACCCTTTTTTTAAGCATAAATACGAAAATTTCAAGTCCATCCTCCAAAATATTTGCTGTGCACATTCTGTAGGATGAAATATAAACATAATAATTCAAAGTTAATCAGCAATGAAAATAATCATTAGTTGCAACCGCTCATATGGAGAAAAATATATTTAGAATATTATTATTTTTTTAACCAAATACCTCAATAGGGAGCCTGCAGGGATATTTTAGGATTAGCTACTGGTGCTTTTATAAAATATTTACAAAATTTCAATAAATGATCATTAGTAATGTGGATATAATGACTAAGTGGATAAAGTGAATTAATCGGAACAACAACTTAACAACTGAAGATAATAACATCACTTTTCTGCAATGCAGATTTTAAAACTAGTGACTCTTATTTTATAGGATAATATCCAAAATCTAAGAGGATATCTAGTCTCATACTAGATATCAATATAGTTTTACTATATTGCCTGGCCCTAGTTGCAGCCCTCCACCTAACCTTAAAATCTGCACATGTACATTTTCTGGAGACCTTTTCTTTTGCACCTGCAGTGAATTTTAGTCCACTGAGGTAATATGTAAATGAGTTAGAATATGTAAATGAGTCAGTGTGATGTCATACTAAGAGGTGACCTTGTGTGAAGCTGACATCCAGCAGCACACGTATGATTTAATGGAGGTCTAAAGAGTTTCTGGGCCACGTTGGACTCCTTGGCACAGTTTCAGAGACATTATAGAGTAGAGTATGGGCCAGAGAGAGGAGTTAATGAGTGGGCCGGGTGGGATTACTCAACCAGCCCTGTTAGACAGGAGGAGGTGGGTGGAGTCGCTCTGACTAACCTTTGAAACTGTCTCACTGACGACAAGAGACTGGAGAGTTTTCTATTCAGCTTATTAAAACACAGAGATAGTAAAACCACTAATAAGTCTGTCTTCTAGATTTGATTTCATTCATTACACTCAGAGTCCATAAATATCATAGGTGCATAAATACAGTCAAGGAAAAAATATTAGACCATTAGACCAAGGTACATTTGTTTGGACAAATATAATGATGTGGCACAAAACACTTTAATGTTTAATTACTATAGAAAATTAGATTTAAATGCCTAATTTTAAACAAACCAGCACTTTGTAGACCTTGAACACACCATATTACACACACTGTTTGTTTAAGGATATTTTGGTGATCTTGTTGCAAAGAATGGTTCAAATCAATGGAGAAAGAGGCACAAAAAAACACTATAAAACCAGGCTTTTAAATCTACTTTTCTAGAGTACTGGACCTTTAAAATCCACCTGAGCACCTTTTTCTCTCTGACACAACAAAATAGCACTTGAACTCACCACATTAAATTCCAGTGGTTAGGGATTTTTTGGTGATCTTGTTGCAAAGAATGGTTCAAATCAGAGGAGAAAGAGGCACATAAGACTAAAAAAAAGGAATTTAAATCTAGTTTTATATAGTAATCAAACCTTAAACAAACCAGCACTTTGTAAACCTTGAACACACCACATTACACACACTGTTTAAGGATATTTTGGTGATCTTGTTGCAAATAATGGTTCAAATCAATGGAGAAAGAGGCACAAAACACAGCAAACTACGGCTTTTAAATTACTTTTCTAGAGTACTGGACCCTTAAAATCCACCTCAGCACCTTATTATCTCTGCCACCACAAACCAGGACTTTGGAAACCTTGAACACACCACATTATAATCCAGTGTTTAAGGATATTATGGTGATGTTGTTGCAAATAACAGTTCAAATCAATGGAGAAAGAGGCACAAACACTATAAAACCAGGCTTTTAAATATACTTTTCTAGAGAACTGGACCTTTTTAACCTGAGCACCTTATTCTCTCTGACACAACAAACCAGCACTTGAACTCACCACATTAAATTCCAGTGTTTCCAAGGATATTTTGGTGATCTTGTTGCAAAGAATGGTTAAAATCAGTAGAGAATGAGGCACACAACACTATAAAATTAGGCTTTTAAATCTACTTTTCTAGTACTGGACCCTTAAAATCCACCGGAGCACCTTATTATATCTGACACCACAACCTGGAGTTTGTAAACCTTGAACACATCACAGAACACACAGTGTTTAACAGTGTTTTGGTGATCTTGTTGCAAAGACTGGCTCAAATCAATGGAGAAGGAATCACAAAAAACTGCAAAATAAGGCTTTTAAATCTATTTTTAAAGAGTACTAAACCTTTCAAATCGACTTCAGCACCTTATTATATCTGACACCACAAACCAGGACTTTGTAAACCTTGAACACACCACATTACACACACTGTTTAAGGATATTTTGGTGATCTTGTTGAAAATCAGTAGAGAATGAGGCACAAAACACTATAAAATTAGGCTTTTAAAATCGACTTTTCCAGAGTACTGGACCCTTAAAATCCACCTGTGCACCTTATTATCTCCACAAACCAGCACTTTGTAAACATTGAACTCACCACATAAATTTCAGTGGTTAGGGATTTTTTGGTGATCTTGTTGCAAAGAATGATTAACATCAGCAGAGAATGATGCTCTAAACACTAAAAAACCAGGCTTTTAAATCTACTTTTCTAGAGTACTGGACCACTAGAATCCACTTGAGCAACTTATTATCTCTGACACCACAAACCAGGACTTTGTAAACCTTGAATACACCATATTCAGTTCCAGTTTAAAGATATTTTGGTGATCTTATTGCAAATCAGTAGAGAATGAGGCACAAAACACTGCAAAATAAGGCTTTTAAATCTACTTTTCTACAGTACTGAACCCTTAAAATCCACTTGAGCACCACATTGTGCAATGACAATACAGGCTTCTAATTCTGGTATCATCTCTGACATCACAAACCAAGAACAATCTGAATCTTGAACACGCCACATTAAATCCTAGTGATTTCAAGGATATTTTGGTGATCTTGTTGCAAAAAACTAGGCTTTTAAATATATTTTTCTAGAGTACTGGACCCTTAAAATCCACCTGAGCACCTTATTCTCTCTGACACAACAAACCAGGACTTTGGAAACCTTGAACACACCACATTAAATTCCAGTGGTTAAGGATATTTTGGTGATCTTGTTGCAAATAATGGTTCAAACCAATGACGAAAGAGGCACAAAACACAGCAAACTATGACTTTTAAATCTTGTTTTCTTGAGTACTGGACCCTTAAAATCCACCTGTGCACCTTATTATCTCCACAAACCAGCACTTTGTAAACATTGAACTCACCACATTAAATTCCAGTGGTTAGGGATTTTTTGTTGCAAAGAATGGTTCAAATCAATGGAGAAAGAGGCACAAAAAACTATAAAACCAGGCTTTTAAATATACTTTTCTAGAGAACTGGACCTTTAAAATCCACCTGAGCACCTTATTCTCTCTGACACAACAAACCAGGACTTTGTAAACCTTGAATACACCATATTCAGTTCCAGTTTAAGGATATTTTGGTGATCTTATTGCAAATCAATAGAGAATGAGGCACAAAACACTATAAAATTAGGCTGTTAAATCTACTTTTCTGGAGTACTGGACCATTAAAATCCACTTGAGCACCACATTGTGCAATGACAATAAAGGCTTCTGATTCTGGTATCATCTCTGACACCACAAACCAAGAACAATCTGAATCTTGAACACGCCACATTCATTAAATTCTCATGACTTCAAGGATATTTTGGTGATCTTGTTGCAAAAAAACTATAAAAATTAGGCTTTTAAATCTACTTTTCTAGAGTACTGGACCCTTAAAATCCACCTGAGCACCTTATTCTCTCTGACACAACAAACCAGGAGGCCTGTCGAGCCTTACACCTGCTCTGATGCTGCACAAATCCAACTTTGAAGCTAAATATTCCTGTGACAGCCTCCTATAATAACCTATTATAACCTATAGATAGATAGATAGATAGATAGATAGATAGATAGATTACTTTATTCATCCCCGAAGGGAAATTCGGTTGTCACAGCAGTCCGGTATTCAAGTACAATAAAATACAATAGAATAAAATACTGAGGTAGCATAAATAAAAACAACAATAGAAAAAAACACAGAATAGAACAAGGACACTTAACATCGGTTGGTAGGATGGTTGACAAGATGAAGGTAATTATACTGGTGATATGACTGCAATAAAGCTATAGTGACTAGACGGTATATAATAATAATAATAATAATAGTACAGTATATATTATATATAATATAATATGTAATAATAGATAATAAAAAACAATATAGAAATAAAATGAAAAATATAAATAAAGTAATTATTAGTAAAATAATATGATATATAATATATAATAATAATAGTTATAATAATAATAATAATAAAATAAATAAGGCTGGTAAGGCCGGTTCAAGGTTCAAGGTTCAAGGTACTTTTATTGCCATTTATGTAAAAAAAAAAACATATTGGAATTTGTTTCAGTAGTTACAGTGTGTGTGTTTTAAATAACATATAGTGCAGCTAAACAAAGACAGTGATGACACAACAGACAGATAGTGCATATGTAATGATCGAGGTATTAGTAATAATAATAATAATAATAAAGTGCAATGGGGTGGGCATCAGTAACATATATATAATATATGTATAATAATAATAGTAGTATATTACAGTATATATACTATATACTATATATATACTATACTATACTATAATAACAATAATAATGCTGTGAGTGTGTGAGGGACACTGATTGACTCTTATTTCAGCCTGACAGCGTTAAAACATGGTGACATTCCCAACATGAAGCTCAAAACCGCAGAAGAAGAAGAAGTCTTTTCTTATTCATTTCTTCTTCGTGTGATGTGTTATCACCTGAAGCTAACTAACTAGCCTGATTAGCTCCGCGGCTAAACAACAGACAACAACAGACCGGACAGACTGGTTTAGAGGGCGAGGTCTCCAGAGACAGAGACAGACAGACAGACAGACAGGTCTCCAGAGAGACAGACAGACAGACAGGGGGGGGGGGGGGGGGGCTGGAACCGGAGACGGTGTGTCCCACCTTGTCGCTGATGTCGCCGCCGCCTCGCTGCCTCAGCTCCGTCATGGTGGCTCGCTGCTCCGCCGCCGGACGCTAATGAGTCACATAAGCCGGAGACCGGAGGAGGAGGAGGACAAATCCGTTTTTTTTAGATAAAGTCCGGGGTTTAGAAGTCGACAGCTCGGTCCGTGGAGAAGGTTAGCTCTCCTGGAAGTCCCTGACACGGAGACACGGAGACTCTAACGGCTGTTAACGGCTCTAACGGCTCTAACGGCTCCGGTGCTGCTGCTGCTGCTGCTGCTGCGTGTGTTTGTTTATCGCCGCAGTCCGTCCTTCTGCTGCTACCAACCGCCAAGCTTTATATAGGTGACGGCACCACGCTTCCGGTGGATGCTTTCAGAGTAAAAGCTTCTCTAATGACTACATTTTCTAGTTTTAGTTTATTTTTTATTTTTTTTAAATGCTTAAATGCTTTTTTTAAACGCAGCACAGTTTTATTATTATCATTATTTTATTTATTCATTAATTTTTTTAGTACACTGAAAGAAAGAAAGAAAGAAAAAAGACAGAAAGAAAGAAAGAAAAAAGACAGAAAGAAAGAACGAAGGAACGTACGAACGAAAGAAAGAAAAAAGACAGAAAGAAAGACAGACAGAAAGAAAGAAAGAAAGAAAGAAAGAGGACAGAAAGAAAGAAAGAAAAAAGACAGAAAGAAAGAAAGAAAGAAAAAAGACAGAAAGAAAGAAAGAAAGAAAAAGGACAGAAAGAAAGAAAGGAAGGAAGAAAGAAAGAAAGAAAGAAAAAGGACAGAAAGAAAGAAAGAAAAAAGACAGAAAGACAGAAAGATAGAAAGAAAGAAAGAAAGAATGAAAGAAAGAAAAGACAGACAGAAAGAAAGAAAGAAAGAAAGAAAGAAAGAAAGAAAAGACAGACAGAAAGGAAGAAAGAAAGAAAGAATGACTACATGGGTGTATGTGTACCAAGGTTATAATAGTTTTGGATTTTTCATTAGTTTTAGTTTTAATTTCGTTGTGAATTTTTGCCTTCAAATTCAGTTAGTTTTTAGAGTGAGTTTTGTAGTTTTAGTTTATTTTTATTTTTTTTTAAATGCTTAGTTTTAGTTTTGTTTTTATTAGTTTTAGATATCGTTGCCTCTTGTTGCGTCCTTTAATTTTTTTCTTCAGTGGTTCAAATAAACAAATTTTAATGCATTAACTGAAGGAATCGCAGCACAGTTGTATTATTATCATCATTTTATTTATTCATTAATTTTTTTAGTACACTGAAAGAAAGAAAAAAAGAAAGACAGACAGAAAGAAAAAAGAAAGAAAGAAAAAAAACAGAAAGAAAGAAATAAAGAAAGAAAAAAGACAGAAAGAAAGAAAGAAAGAAAGAAAAAAGACAGAAAGAAAGAAAGAAAGAAAGACAGACAGAAAGAAAGAAAAAAGACAGAAAGAAAGAAAGAAAGAAAGAAAGAACGAACGAACGTACGAACGAAAGAAAGAAAAAAGACAGAAAGAAAGAAAGAAAGAAAGACAGACAGAAAGAAAGAAAGAAAAAAGACAGAAAGAAAGAAAGAAAGAAAAAGGACAGAAAGAAAGAAAGAAAGAAAGAAAGAAAAAGGACAGAAAGAAAGAAAGAAAAAAGACAGAAAGAAAGAAAGAAAGAAAGAAAGAAAGAAAGAAAGAAAGAAAGAAAGGAAGGAAGAAAGAAAGAAAAAAGACAGAAAGAAAAAAGACAGAAAGAAAGAAAGAAAAAGGACAGAAAGAAAGAAAGAAAAAAGACAGAAAGAAAGGAAGGAAGGAAGGAAGAAAGAAAGAAAGAAAGAAAGAATAAAAGACAGAAAGAAAGAAAGAAAGAAAGAAAGAAAGAAAAGACAGACAGAAAGAAAGAAAGAATGACTACATGGGTGTATGTGTACCAAGGTTATAATAGTTTTGGATTTTTCATTAGTTTTAGTTTTAATTTCGTTGTGAATTTTTGTTTTCAAATTCAGTTAGTTTTTAGAGTGAGTTTGCTAGTTTTAGTTTAGTTTTTATTTTTTGAAAATGCTTAGTTTTAGTTTAGTTTTTATTAGTTTTAGTGTTAGTTTTTTTGTAATGGGCTATGTGTTGGGTGCCAGATTCAAAGTGGTCATAATAAATGTTTCTTTTATTTCCTTTGGTTTATCATCTCAGCCCCAATAAGGTTATTAACTCTTACAGTTCTGGGTGTTTTGAATTTTGGTTCTAGTGTAAACATCCCAGTCTCAGTAAACATATTCACCATGTGTTGCATGTTCAAATAGAAACACTGAATTATGAATGAAAAAAGTTGACAAAAACGAAAACTAAGGACATTTTCACTATAATTTTAGTTAGTTTTAGTTCATTTTCTAAACACACAATACAGTTTCAGTTAGTTATCGTTTTTTTAAAAACTCTAGTTTTTATTTTTATTTCAGTTAACGAAAATGTTTTTTCTATTCTAGTTTTCGTTATTTCGTTAGTTTTCGTTAACTATAATAACCTTGATGTGTACTTATGTGTTTGCAAGTTAATAACAAGTTATGTATGTTAATAATGGTAATAACAAGTTTATAAACTACATTACTATGTGTTATACATACATATATATAAATATTATTGTTGTTATATAACTGAATATAGTAAATTAACATAGGGAGAAGGGGTGGGATTTAATAAGGTTGGCTTCTTCCCACTCCTTTTGAACACAAATAAGTGTTGAGTCTTGTTGTTGTTTCATTTTGTGTTGTTGTCTTGTATTTATTGTTGTTCGTTTGTTTTTAAATGTTCATCTTTTATTTTGTGTTCAAATAAATTCTCAATCAATCAATCAATCAATCAATCAATAAAGGAATCTGTTGCGTCCAGGCGGCAACCTCCGGGTCTGAGCAGGGAGGCAAACCAGGAAGTGCTTTAAGCTGCAATATTTATTTATTTTTTTACTTTATTTGAATATAAATCTACAAATTATGTCAAACATTAACACATAACAAAATAGATAAGAGCTCTTTCACAGATACAAAAACATAAAGTCAATAAAAAACTAAATAAATAAACACAAATAGCGAATACGATATCATTATGTCATAAAATGCCAGAGGGTACATCAAATATATTTTCATAGTAATCTAAAAATTGTGTATTCTTTTTATTTTTAACCAGCTGCATTCTACCAAAAAGTCCAGCAGGGGGCGCTGAGTTTGGCTGCAAAAGCATTTCTGTCCATTCATTTCAATATAAAAGTGTTAGAAAAATAGCTTCAGGAAACCTTGAAAATTTAATTATCTGGCTCCAATCACCAAAATCCTCTCCTATTTCTCTGCACAGATCGTTTAATGGGAAATAATGAGCAGGAGACATCAAAGTTCTCTGTTTTAAACATCATTTTATTACAATACGTCAAGAAATGTGCAGTTACAGAGTCTCTGGGTTCATTCTCCATGTCCTGATACACAGACAGGTTTCAGTTTGTGAAGTCTGACCCCCGTCCTTTCCCTCCAACACATTATTTATCTATCAATTGTTTACTAAACATTTCTTCCAGGAAGTCCCGCCTTCTCGATCCGCCGATTCATCAGTTTTTTGTTGTTTTTTTTAAATGCACTTTTTATTGAGACATTTTTAAACATTTTATACAGAACAAAGAACAGGAACAGTTGGGGTGGGGGGTACCTACATCACACAGCATCATCATTTTCTCCTAGCATCATTATTTGCAGCAGTCATTGTTAGTTAAATGTTAGTTAAAAGACAGTTTTACATAAAGTCAGAACTTGTAGGAACTTATTCTGTCCATTTTGACCAAGTTTTGTAAAATAAGTCCATTTGCAATTTCAGTTGAAAAGTCGCTTTTCCCATTGTGTAGATGTCTTGCATAATGTTGATCCGGTCCTCATTTCTTGACTGCTCAGGCTTGAGCTATCTTCTGGTAATAACGGCCTTTTTGCTTGCTGCTAAAAGAATATAAAGCAGTTTCTTGCCTCCATTGCTAAAGCCGTCTGGTAATATGTTACAGAGATACACAGTTTCAAATAAAAAGGGGAAAACAATTGAGAACACATTCTGCACATGATGATGAATCTCAACCCAATACCTTTGAATCATTTTACAGTTCCAGAAAACATGGAAATGATTAGCTCCTTCAATACCACACCTCCAGCAGGCATCTCCATTTCTACGGAATCTTTTTTTAGCTGATTCGTCAGTTTTAATCACTACAGGGACACGTCATGTCAACAATCTCTCCTGTTCAGTACAACAAGTCCGTGTCCTGACCTGCTATCACACTTGCTAGGACAAACATTCTGCCTTGTCATGTTTTACAGAGATATAAGAGGGAACAATATTAGCACACAAACATAATCATTGAATCAAAATCATACTGCATGATTAATATATAAATGCATAGAGAGAGGGCACACATGTACGCAAGCATTTGATAGTGACCTGCGTCACAGAGACAGACAACAGATTATTATAACAAAAGACAGAAAGAAAGAAAGAAAGAAAGAAAGAAAGAAAGAAAGAAAGAAAGAAAGAAAGAAAAGGGAAAGTTCTATAGAATTTGGCAGCCGTTTATTGATCATTTTAACCACAACACATAGTTTTAACCCCCACTAGAAGGAAAGAACTTTTATTTAACCTTTTTTTAAAAAAAATGTATTTACTTTGTATTTTATTTATTTAATTTTTAATTTCTATTTTGGGTATATTAATATATATAAGTACAATCTTGGTTCTTAAAGTAACCCCCTTTATCTGTTTTTTTCATACTGAGATATATTAGTTAATATAATTTAAACGACACTTATATGTGATTGTGTACATGTAAATGTGTATCGTGGATGTGTGACTGTTATGTTTTATGTTCAAAATGAGAAAATTAATAAAGAGAGTTGGAAAAAAGAAAGAAAGAAAGAAAGAAAAAAAGAAAGAAAGATAGAAAATGTGGTTGTTTCAGTAAAGACTTCATCACACATGAATACAATTGTTATTCACATAAAACAGGCAAAATAAATGTATACTGCATGAGAAAACTGCCGATTTAACCCATTTTCATTCAAATATCTGGAGGTCAGAGGTCATTTTCCCTTTAGTTTCCCCCTAAAAAGTAGCCGTAGATTGGAGTTTTATCAGATATCGTTGTCTCTGTTGCGTCCTTTAATTTTTTTCTTCAGTGGTTCAAATAAACAAATTTTAATGCATTAACTGAAGGAATCGCAGCACAGTTGTATTATTATCATCATTTTATTTATTCATTTATTTTTTTAGTACACTGAAAGAACGAAGAAAAGACAGAAAGAAAGAAACAAATGTGGTTATTTCAGTAAAGACAGTATAGTTTACAGTATTAGTGCTCCGACAAATGTTATAAAACTTTAAATCCCATTTTGTCCTTAATGGAGTCCATTCCCTCCTTAGATGATTAACATAGATGGTTCTAATTAAGACAAACTGATGTAACTTTTAAATGGCCAGTAATTGTTTTTGGTATGTTGATTTGGAGGTTGAACTCCAGGCACAACATTTACTAATTGTTAGATCTAATTTTTGTTTTTTCCCCTCAAACATTCTGGAACCCTCCTCTAAATGTCCCTTTTATTTTTATTATTTTTGTTTATTTGTCTCCTGTTCAGCCCTCCTGTTTCTCTCTGAGGGGGAGAGAGTTGTGTTAGGACTTTATCAGGACTATTTATTGTATTTTGCTTATTTTATGTGAATGTGACTCTCTAGTTCGGGGTGGAGGGTCTAAACGGGGGAAAAATGGGTGAAATGTATCCTTACTGATTGAATATGTATTATCTCCTGACAACCCAATAAATAAATATATGAAAAAAAGAAAAGACATAGTTCTTTGAGTTGAACATTGGGTTTGGTTGAGAATATATATATATATATATATTATATATGAGAATATTTTGAACAGGGAACAATACATAACATTTTAAATTAAAAAATATTATAAAAGGAACTTTTTTAACCCGCTTATATATATATATATATATATATATATATATATATATATATAAAAAATATATATATATATATATAAATAAGATTTATATATATATATATATATAAATCTTATTTATATATATATATATATATATATAAGCGGGTTAAAAAAGTTCCTTTTATAATATTTTTTTATTTAAAATGTTATGTATTGTTCCCTGTTGAAGCTACTGAATCTTTTAGACATGTTTATTAAATAAATTATGTTAAAATTAATTTTTAAAACTTTCTTTTACATTTGTGGTACAATGTTGCCTACAAACTCCAAAAACTTCCACAAAAAAATATATTAAAGTTTCTTCAGATTATGTTTATTTAGTCACCCCAAACATTTTTTTCCTAACTGGCATCATACTGGAGGGTTAACAACCAAAATCATCAAACATGAGTTTTATTTTGAAGGAGAAGCCACCAGTTTCCGGTCCCGGCCTGTGTGTCTGTGTGCAGCTTGACTCTGGTCTGCAGCTTCTCTCTATTCTTAGTGTAGCAGCTTCATGCTGCAGCAGGCAGCCACCAGTAATAACCAGCGTCCTCTCTGAGACCCATTTAAAGCTCTAATATTATAAATGTCTGAGGCAACTCATTCATCAGCATGTTGTGATGCATTCAGGGACTCTTCATCAAACACAACACTGACTTCAGTGATGCATTTGTCCACTTTATTTTGTTTTTTTGGTACATTTCTTGCACAGATTTGGTGCTAAATTCAACCACTTTTAACCACTGAAGACTGATTATAACATTTTAAAATTCCTCCGAAACATCACATTTATTAAGACTAGTTCAGTGGAAGTATGTATTCATATATAGTGGGAGATTAAGTAGATTTTTCTGCAACTCCATAAAACACTTACTGTTCATAAGGTATCACACCATCCAGCACATACACACTGAACACTGATAGGCTGTTTACACAGAGCAGAGAGGAGAGGACAGGAGAGGCTGTTTACACAGAGCTGAGAGGAGAGGACAGGAGAGGCTGTTTACACAGAGCTGAGAGGAGAGGACAGGAGAGGCTGTTTACACAGAGCTGAGAGGAGAGGACAGGAGAGGCTGGAAAAATCACAATACTTCAATATGTACAATATGTGAGGAAAACTCTTTTGATAATTTTGTGGGTTTTTATAGTCATTTTGTGTAATTTTTTAGTCATTTGTGTCATTTTTTGGTCATTTTCTATCTTTTTTGGGTCATTTTGTGTCTTTTTTTAGTAATTTTGTGTACTTTTTTGGTCATTTTGTATCTTTTTTGGGTCATTTTGTGTCTTTTTTTAGTCATTTTGTGTAATTTTGTATCTTTTATGGTCATTTTGTGTCTTTTTTGGTCACTTTGTGTCATTTTTGGTCATTTTGTGTCATTTTTTAGTAATTTTGTATCTTTTTTGGGTCATTTTGTGTAATTTTTTGGTCATTTTGTGTCATATTTTGGTAATTTTGTATCTTTTTTGGGTCATTTTGTGTATTTTTTTTCCATTTTGTGTCATTTTTTTTGTCATTTTGTGTCACTTTTTGGTCATTTTGTATCTTTTTATGGTCATTTTGTGTCTTTTTGGTCACTGTGTCATTTTTGGTCATTTTGTGTCATTTTTTGGTCATTTTGTGTCTTTTTTGGTCATTTTGTGTCTTTTTTGTCATTTTGTGTCATTTTTTGGTAATTTTGTATCTGTTTATGGTCATTTTGTGTCTTTTTTTGTCATTTTGTGTCATTTTTTCATCATTTTGTGTCATTTTTGGTCATTTTGTGTCTTTTTTATGTCATTTTCTGTCTTTTTTTAGTCATTTTGTGTATTTTTTTGGTAATTTTGTATCTTTTATGGTCATTTTGTGTCTTTTTTGGTCACTTTGTGTCATTTTTAGGTCATTTTGTATCTTTTTATGGTCATTTTGTGTCTTTTTTGTCATTTTGTGTCATTTTTTGGTAATTTTGTATCTTTTTATGGTCATTTTGTGTCTTTTTTTGTCATTTTGTGTCATTTTTTCATCATTTTGTGTCATTTTTGGTCATTTTGTGTCTTTTTTATGTCATTTTGTGTCTTTTTTTAGTCATTTTGTGTATTTTTTTGGTAATTTTGTATCTTTTATGGTCATTTTGTGTCTTTTTTGGTCACTTTGTGTCATTTTTAGGTCATTTTGTATCTTTTTATGGTCATTTTGTGTCTTTTTTTCATCATTTTGTGTCATTTTGTATCTTTTTTGGAAATTGTGTCTTTTATTAGTCATTTTGTGTCATTTTGAGGTAATTTTGTATCTTTTTATTGTCATTTTGTGTCTTTTTTTGGTCATTTTGTGTCATTTTTTCATCATTTTGTGTCATTTTGTGTCTTTTTTTAGTCATTTTGTGTATTTTTTTGGTAATTTTGTATCTTTTATGGTCATTTTGTGTCTTTTTTGGTCACTTTGTGTCATTTTTAGGTCATTTTGTATCTTTTTATGGTCATTTTGTGTCTTTTTTGTCATTTTGTGTCATTTTTTGGTAATTTTGTATCTTTTTATGGCCATTTTGTGTCTTTTTTTGTCATTTTGTGTCATTTTTTCATCATTTTGTGTCATTTTTGGTCATTTTGTGTCTTTTTTATGTCATTTTGTGTCTTTTTTTAGTCATTTTGTGTATTTTTTGGTAATTTTGTATCTTTTATGGTCATTTTGTGTCTTTTTTAGTCACTTTGTGTCATTTTTAGGTCATTTTGTATCTTTTTATGGTCATTTTGTGTCTTTTTTTCATCATTTTGTGTCATTTTGTATCTTTTTTGGAAATTGTGTCTTTTATTAGTCATTTTGTGTCATTTTGAGGTAATTTTGTATCTTTTTATTGTCATTTTGTGTCTTTTTTTGGTCATTTTGTGTCATTTTTTCATCATTTTGTGTCATTTTGTGTCATTTTTTGTCATTTTGTATCTTGTTAAGGTCATTTTGTGTCTTTCTTTGGTCATTTGTGTCTTTTTTGGTCCCTTTTACAACATTCCTGTTTATCAGACTAGTGCAGTGCCAGTAGGAAGTGTATGTATTCATCTTCAACTCCATAAAACTCTTACTTTTCATAAGGTACCACACCATCCAGCACATACACACTGAACATTGATATTCACTGGAAACTATTAGAATATTCTTGTTAAATGGAACCTTGTAGCCACTTTAAAACTCCTAAAGATAGGTAGGATAAATAGACAGATATTTAGAAAAATGAATTCAAAAGTCTTCAAAATCGAGGATGCACACCTTCTAGCCATGAGCAAGACACACACACACACACACACACACACACACACACACACTATTACATTTTCTGCAATAATTAATAGCAGAGCAATTGTTTGGTGAGTACTTCTGTTTTGAAAACCCCATTTTTTTTGTTAACATGCAGTGGACAGCCATCCATCCTCTGAATCAGGGGTCTCAAACACGCGGCCCGCGGGCCAATTGTGGCCCTCGTGATGATATTTTGTGGCCCCCACCTTGATATGAAAGTTTAATGTGAGTTTTATATGAATGTTGTGTGTGGAAGGTCCCTTTATTGCTCCAGCTGGAGCTTTGTTTCACTTGTTTCTATGACGACGTTAACAAAAAGAAAGGCAGCTGCTACCGGACCGTTTATTATTATTATTATTATCTGCCGTGTTGTTGTTACCAGAAGAAGTGGAAATGTTATGTAATGTCATTTTGTCTCTTTTTTTTTGGGTGATTTTGTGTCTTTTTTTGGTAATTTTGTGTCTTTTTCTAATCATTTTGTGTCTTTTTTAGTCATTTTGTGTCTTTTTAAGTAATTTTGTGTCTTTTTTGGGTAATTTTGTGTCTCTTTCTAATAATTTTGTGTCTTTTTAAGTCATTTTGTGTCTTTTTTTGGCAATTTTGTGTCTCTTTCTGATAATTTTGTGTCTTTTTTGTAATTTTGTGTCTTTTTTAAGTAATTTAGGTTTTTTTCTGTCATTTTGTGTCTTTTTCTAGTAATTTTGTGTCTTTTTTTGGTAATTTTGTGTCTCTTTCTGATAATTTTGTGTCTCTTTCTGATAATTTTGTGTCTTTTTTGGTCATTTTGTGTCTTTTTAAAGTAATTTAGGTTTTTTTTCTGTCATTTTGTGTCTTTTTCTAGTAATTTTGTGTCTTTTTCTGGTCATTTTGTGTCTCTTTCTGATAATTTTGTGTCTTTTTTAGTCATTTTGTGTCTTTTTTTGGTAATTTTGTGTCTCTTTCTGATAATTTTGTGTCTTTTTTTGGTAATTTTGTGTCTTTTTCTAATCATTTTGTGTCTTTTTCTCGTAATTTGGTGTCTTTTTTTGGTCATTTTGATCCTGCCTCCAGCGGCCCCCAGGTAAATTGAGTTTGAGCCCCCTGCTCTGAATGCTCCAGGTCTCTAGTTTATGGTTGTAAAGTTTCATGAGGCTGTGATTATTCTAGAGGTCACAGCAGCTCATTTTATACACTGAACTCAAGTTTCAAAAATGCTCTCACTACAATGAACTGGTAACTATGGTAACCAACAGCATCACACATGAAGAAAACTGAGCTCATTGAATCAACAAGAGTCTCAACTTTCCACTCAGACATAATGTTTGTGATTCAGACAGGACAATCTCTCCAAGTTACTTTATTACCCCTTTATGTTTGTGTAAACAGGTTTTAAACTAGTTATATTTTGTTCAGGATCATATTTTAACATCTTGTGTCTCTTCTGCCTCTTGTGGCCAAAATGAGAATTACAACAACAAACACCTGAGACTTTAAGATTATCCTGAAAAACAGATTTCCCTTCACTCTTTCTGAAGTCATTAACAATAGAAAAAAAAACATGATTTAGGAGAATAGATTATTAACTTGTATCCATGAGAAACATATTAAAACTCCTCTTTGTATGGGGGTTAATTTGTGCCAAAAATATTGAATATTACAGCCACTTTTTAGATCTTTCTGCATATTTTTCTGTTGTTTTTCTACTGTTGTTCAACACTGACACCTATCAGAGAACATTTGTGTATAAATTTGAACAGTTTATTTTACTTTTGTGACACCACAAAAGCCATTTACTGTATAATTAAAGAACAAAAAAAATAATTACAAAGATGCTGTGATTACAAATAAAATGTTAAAATGTCTGTTTTTACATTTGCTCTTAATTAACATGCTTTTTTCTTTAATACTGACTTTTTTGTGTCTTTGTTTATCATATTTAGTCTGTTCCAATATGAATTCATGGGTCAAATCCATAATAAGAAGGCAAACTCTCAACATGAGTCTCAGCTTTTCCCAGTCAGACTCCATATATGCAATTCACAGACTGTTTAGGGAAGTTAGTACGCAGAGATATTCACACATAACAGGCCAAAATAAATGCATACTGCATGAGAAAACTGCAATTTTTAAACCTTTAACTGGAGACTCGTGGGTACAGATTTAACCCATTTTCATAAAAACATCTTTAGGTCAGTGGTCCTGTAGTTTTCCCCCAAAATGAAGCCTAAAATTGGAGTTTTATTGGATATTGTTGCCTTCAATGTTGCATTAATATGGAGTCAACAACACTGTAAAAAAGGTGATAAAAACCAGATGAAACAGTAAATCTGAGGGAAATGATCTTGCTGCATGTACAGATAATTTACCTTGACAAGATTTATTAAATTAAGATTATTAAATCTAGAAATAAACATGTTGAACTCTTGAAATAAGAAATTAACTCTTAAAACCAGATAAATTAAAGCTGCCAGCAGTGATGAACAGAGTGACCTGATGATTATTTGTTTCTTACCAAGATAGATAAAAAAAAAAAAAAAGGCTTGTCTTTTTGTGTCTTTTTTTGTTTTGTTTTGTTTTTTAAAATCTTTTTTTGACTTTTTTATTTCTTTTGTGTTTCCTTTTTTTTTGTTATTTTGTGTCTTTTTTGGGTCATTTTGTGTCTTTTTTGGGTCATTTTGTGTCTTTTTTTGTTATTTTGTGTCTTTTTTAGGTCATTTTGTGTCTTTTTTGGGTCATTTTGTGTCTTTTTTTTTACACTTTGTGTCTTTTTTTGTTATTTTGTGTCTTTTTTTAGGTCTTTTTGTGTCTTTTTTGTGTCATTTTGTGTCTTTTTTTGGTTATTTTGTGTCTTTTTTAGGTCATTTTGTGTCTTTTTTGGGTCATTTTGTGTCTTTTTTTGTCACTTTGTATCTTTTTTTGTTATTTTGTGTCTTTTTTAGGTCTTTTTGTGTCCTTTTTTGGGTCATTTTGTGTCTTTGTTTCTTCTTTTCGTCACACAATCCTTAAGACAACTTACCCTAAAATGTAAAAATAAATAAATACAAAATACAAAATGTAGTCAGTGGTTTTGGTGGTAAACAGCAATTATTTATTGAAATGAAATGAAAAAGAATAAGTACCAGATCTATTGCATTATTGTAACATTTTGTTTGTGTAAGGGGCGGAGGGGAGGAGTTACTCTACTGGTTTTTCTCTCGTAGGATGTCGTGAACACAAAGATACAAGGAAACATTCAGCTATCACAGATTGCACACCAGATACTGTAGTAATGGAGTCTAATACAAGACCACCAAAAGAATCCAACATTTCTCTTTTTTTATTCTTCTTATTCTTCGTCTTCTTCTCATTTAGTCCTTAATTTTTTTCCCATAAAGATACAAAAGTCGGCCCAGAGTTTGTGGGGACACGATCTCCGTCTCTGTACACAAACCTGTCAATCATCAGACAAATGCCTCCAAAAACAGAAAAAAAATGACAAAAAGAATAAAACCAACAAAATATAATGCCGAAAAAACATGTACAATGCACTGACACAGAAAGTCAGCTGTGTTAATAGACATGCAACAAGTAACAAAACTTGCTGAAATCGCAATAATAATCATTAAAAAAATCTAAAACCAGTTATAATTGCATAAATACTTTGTACAGTTCATTTTATCCGCTGTGAAATGCACCGTAACGTAAAACTGCATTCAATAAAAACGTGAAAACGATTCCTCGACGCTTCGTCTCGTCTGTTTTTACACGTGAAGGTGCAAAGGAACTCTTGATTGATAGAAGCCGACTCGGCTTTTTTCAGCTTGGTGGCATGATTGCACGCTAGAAATTACAGTACGTAAACGCAGAATGATATAAGGACGATAACAAGAGTGCATATTATTATTATTATAATAACCTCGGGGAGCTGTGGGGGGAGATTAAAGTGTTTTCTTTCTCTTTTTTAACTCTGTTTGTACACGTTTGAGACTCTGTGAGGACGATCAGTGGGAGACAGAAAGAAAACTCCAAGAAACGGAAAGAAAGCAGCACTTGAATGCATCGTTGTTGCCCACGGTAACACAAACAAAACAACGTCAACGTGTGTGTGAAGAGAAACAACAAGAACTGACTGAAACTTTCTGAATGTTCAGCTCAGAAACCAGCAGCAGCAGCAGAAAAAAAACAGGATTTAGGAGAATAAATTAACAACTTGTATCCATGGAAACACATTAATTAATATAAACTGATATTAATTGTCAATGTGGCAGCTTTGTATGGGGTCAGTTGAAGCCAAAAATATTGAATTGTGTTGAATTGAATTATTTAGAGCTTTCACAAGAAATTAAAAGTACAAAAAAACAATAATGACAAAGCAAATATTATTTAAATTTGGATAATAATCTGGTTAAAGTTGCTTATTTTGCCTGAAGTAATGTTCGCATGAATGTTTTATGAAAATATAACTTGAAAATTAAAAGTTTTGCAAGGACAATCTGTCCAAGTTACTTTTTTTTAACGGGTTTAAAACTAGTTATGTTTTGTTCAGGATCATATTTGAACATTTTGTGTCTCTTCTGCCTCTTGTGGCCAAAATGAGAATTACAACAACAAACACTTGAGACTTTAGAGTGAAGGGAAAATATGTTTCTTTCAGGATAATTTTAAGTCATTAACACAGCAGAAAAACATGATTTAGGAGAATAAATTAATAACTGGTATCCATGGAAACATTAAAACTCCTCTTATATTAATTGTCAATGTGTCAATTTGTGCCAAAAATATTGAATTGTACAGCCACTTTTTAGATCTTTCTGCATATTTTTCTGTTGTTTTTTACTCTTATTCAGAGAACATTTGTGGGTAAATTTGAACATTTTATTTTACTTTTGTGACACCACAAAAGACATTTTTGTAGAATTAATTAAGAATTGAATTATTTAGAGTTTTCACAAGGAATTAAAAGTACAAAAAACAATAATTACAAAGCATGTTTAAAGTTAAAACTGCTTATTTTGTTTTCTTCATCTCAAAAATCATGGATATATTTAATTAATTTATGGGTGCCTTTGATTAGAAAAGCATAAATTATTGATGAAATATGAAATTATGATGTGGATTTAATTCCTGCATTTGTTCCAAAACAAACAAAACAAACAAAACAATTAAACTGTTTAAACGTTTTCGTCCTTTTAGACAAAAAACACACAGAGACGTTTTAAAACTCTCAGCTGAGACGTCGTTCGGTACAAAATTAGATTTTTGGCACAAATTAAACATATGAAAAGTCACTAAAAACACAAACAAATTGTGCTGAATTCAAGCCGTTTTATGATTGACTTTATCTTAATAATCATGGATGTTTTTCATTAATTCATGGGTGTCTTTGATTAGAAAAATGTGCACATAAAGAAACAATAACAGCATAAATTATTGATGAAATATGAAACTATGACGTGGATTTAATTCCTGCATTTGTTCCATAACAAACAAAACTCTCAAACTGTTTAAATGTTTTTTTGTCCTTTTAGACAAAAACACCTCGAGATATTTTAAACTCTGAGCTGAGACGTTGATCCGTTTGAGGGAATTTCATTATTATTTTACATCTTCTCTAACATCTATAATAATAATAATAATAATAATCTGTCTTTCTGCTGCAGCTTCTCCTGCAGCTGAATCTGTTTTAAAGGTCTGTTGTTCTGTACAAAATTAGATTTTTGACACAAATTAAACAAATGAAAAGTCACTAAAAACACAAACAAATCAGCCGAATTCGAGCTGTTTTATAAATGACTTCATCTAAAAATGATCAATGTATTTAATAAGTTCATGGGTGTCTTTGATTAGAAAAGTTTGCACATAAAGAAACAATAAGAGCATAAATTAGTGATGAAATATGAGAATAAGATGTGGACACATTAACACTACAATAATCAGGTTTTTCTGCATTTCTACCAAAACTATCAAACTGTTTAAATGTTTTTTTGTCCTTTTAGACAAATAAACCTCAAGATATTTTAAAAATCTGAGCTGAGACGTCGATCCGTTTGAGGGAATTAATTATTAATTTACATCTTCTCTAACATCTATAATAATAATAATAATAATAATAATCTCTTTGTGCTGCTGCTGCTGTTTCTCCTGCAGCTGAATCTGTTTTAAAAGGAGGATAAAGTGTTCTGATGTGCTGTAATAACAACAATAATAATAATAATAATAATAATAATAATGCCGCGGGGTCAGAGTGAAGCTCTGCGAACCACAAACCTGATAGAAACCAACAAAAACAGAAAAACCAACAACAACAAACACTAAGAGTCCCTTTTTTTTTTCTCGTGTGCATCAAACAGCTGCTGGACAGAAACAAAAGAGAAAATATCAGAATATGAACTCATTCAGGAGGCAAATAAACTGAAATAAACTGAAATAAATTGAAATAAATTGAAATAAATGGAGTGATATGGTTTTAAAAATAAATGTAAATATATGTGAAATGATAAACAACGTGTCCAGTTCTCAGACAGCAGCAGCAAAAACAAAATTATTCCAAATGGGAATTCATGTCACGGACAGAACAGATGATAAAAAAAATCATTTATCATACATTAAAATATTTTGGCGGATAAAACGTGATAATAAATCTTTTTCTCTGTGTGTGTGTGTGTGTGTGTGTGATGGTTTGACACTGTGGGCAACAAAAACAATGTAAACAACGATTAAAAAAAAAAAATCAGGAAATGAAAAATAAAATTTTGCATAACTAGACCCACTAGTGAAGTCGAGCACAGACATTAATTATTGACATTCATATTATCTCTTCCTGTGGACTCGCTGTGACTCGTGATCGGACTAGACTTAGCGACTTGTTTGTTTTTTAAAGCCAGGAGTTGTTTGTTTGTTTGTTTGTTTGTTTGTTTGTTAGTCACGACGCTATGTTACAGGCTCTTTGTTTCTTGGTTGTTTTTTTTCTCTTTGACCTTATTTTTTCTTCCTCGTACAGTTAAAAAGGCCAAGCAGATATTTACAATATTCACAAGTTTTCAGGAGTTTTTTCTTCTTCAGGTGATTGAAGCGAGACGCGCCGACTCGGTTTTTTTTGTTTTTTCTCCTCCTCTAACCAGGTGAAGGTGGGACAAGTGGTGATGTTTCATTTCCTCCTTTATTTCCTCCTTTATTTCCTCCTTTATTTCCTCTTCTGTTCTGTTGGTTCCCTCAGTGAGTTACAGGACGTGTTTCTGGACGTTCGGAGGTTCAGAGTGGTTTTTTTAGGGGTTTTCTTTTGTTTTGGGGAGCAGCGAGGCGGCAGCAGGAGGAAGGAGGTGCTCCTCGGGGTCGGAGGTCAGCTTCTTCTTCTTCTTCTTCTTCTTCTTCTTCTTCTTCTTCAGTTCCTGCAGCCGTCCTCGGCGCTGCGCTCGTGCTGCAGGTTGTAGTAACAGTTCTGACAAACACGAACCGGAGACGAGATCTTCAGACGTTTGATCTCCGACTGGAAGCGACTACACCTGCAGGATGACACGAGGAGGATTAAAAATAAAATAAAATAATACATTTGTACAGTTGGTTTAAAACAAATAACCAGAGCTCTTCACATTTAGCAAACTTTACTGTGTCAGGACGTTGATTTAAAAAGGAATAAATTATTTTTGGGGGAAATAAAATCTTCCAAATAAGATAAAATTGTACCAGTAAAATTATATAAAAAGGTGACATAAAATACAAGAATGACAAAAAATAAATGTATCATAATAATTAAAAATAAATAAATAAATAAAATAAAAATACATTCTTTTTTGGAACAGAACAGAACAACATCATCACTGATTAACTTGTTGTTGCTCAGACTAAATAAATCACACGTTTAAAGTTTAAGTTGCTTATTTTGCCTCAAGTAATGTTTGCATAAATGTTTTATGAAAAT
This sequence comes from Centropristis striata, assembly GCF_030273125.1. Lineage (NCBI taxonomy): Eukaryota > Metazoa > Chordata > Actinopteri > Perciformes > Serranidae > Centropristis > Centropristis striata. The sequence goes on from NC_081523.1 coordinate 2,352,417, forward strand.
ATAACTTGAAAACAAAAAGTTTTGCCAGGACAATCTTTCCAAGCTACTTTTTCCCCTAACCCTAACCCTTTATATTTGTGTAAACAGGCTTAAAACACGTTATATTTTTGTTCAGGATCATATTTTAACATTTTGTGTCTCTTCTGCCTCTTGTGGCCAAAATGAGAATTACAACAACAAACACTTGAGACTTTAAGATTATCCTGAAAAAACAGATTTTACCCTTCTTACCTTCTTTCCTTCCTTCTTTCCTTCTATTCTTCCTTATTTCCTTATATCCTTCCTTCTTTCCTTCCTTTTTTCCCTTATTTCCTTCTATTAGTCCTTTTTTCCTTCCTTCTTTCTTTTTTTCCTTCTATCCTTCCTTTTGTCCTTCCTTCTTACCTTCTTTTCTTACTTTCCTTCCTTTTTCTCTTTCCTTCCCTCCTTCCTTCCTTCTTTCATTCTTCCTTCCTTCAGCTCTTAAATTAAACTCTTATCAGCTATTGTTGTTGTTATCATTATATTTGTCCAAACAAATTAACCTTTAGTTGCATTAAAATGAACAAAAAATTGAATAATAAGGGTGATATAATCATATTTTCCATGACTTTATACCTGTATCAGTCCTTTCTGAAATGCATCATGTGCAAATAAAACACTAACAGGAACAACAGCACCTCCACACACACACACACACACACACACACACACACAGACACACACACACACACACACACACAGAGAGAGACAGGTTCCCTGAGGACTGACTTCTGGCAGAAGAGCTGTCCACAGTTCCTGCAGTGGTGGCGTCTCTCTGTGAGGGAGAACCTGACGGTGCAGCCGGAGCAGCTGTCCACCACCTCGTCCTTCACCCAGTGGTCGGCCGCCGAGCGGCCCGGCTGCTCGCTGACCGACCAGCTGAAGACACGCCCACGCCCGTCACCCACCAGGATCTTACTGTGGTCCCTACAGACAGACAGACAGAGAACAGAGAGCCAGGGTTATTAAAGGTAACCAACACTAACGGAATGACCAAAACTAGAATTGAAAAAATTCTGAATGATATTTTTTCTTCATAATCCTAAAAATTAGCCCACTATGCCCTCTGAAAATGTGGCATATAATTCTGCCGTCCCACCGGCGGGACATCAGAACAGCAACAAAAGAAGCTCTCCAGAAGTATCGTAACCAGAATCTGGTGTCTCTTACTTGGAGATGGCGAGGGAGGAGATCTCTGCCGGCTGAGCGTTGTCTTTGCGGTCGAAGGCCGTGTGCATGGTGAGTTTACTCCGGAAGACCAGCTGACGCTCCCATCTGTAACCTGTAGACACCAATGAGAGAAAACTGGTCACATCATGGAGCTTCTTTATTAACCCTTTGATGCACAACATGGTCTAAATTACCAATATCCACTTTTTAGCTAAGTAGCTTGCTAAGCTAACTACTTGCTAGCTTCTTGGCTAAGTAGCTTGCTAAGCTAACTACTTAGCTAATTTCTTGGCTAAGTAGTTAGCTTAGCAAGCTACTTAGCCAAGTAGTTAGCTATGTAATAATACAAAAACTTTTTTTCTTCATAAAGTATGAGAGGCAAAATGGAAATAGTGATCTGCTGTTATCAAAAACAAGATATTTAAAGAAAACTTGGAATATTCAATCATAAAATAAGTTGATATCAAAAGATAGAGCACAGAAACACACAGCAGCATTAAATAACATGGGAATTAAATGAATGAGGGTCATTTTAGACCATGTTGTGGATTAGAAGGGTTCAGGAACAGATCCGTTTCTCTGTGTTAGAGCTGATAAAAGTGATAAACCACGTCCCTGGACACCCACCGGCCCGGAGCTGGTTGTAGGTCCGTGCGTCCAAGGCGGCGGGCTGCAGAGGCTGCGGCACGGCGCTCTGACCCGGGTGGGCCGGGTGGGCCGGGTGGGCCTGGTGGGCCTGGTGGGCCTGGTGAACAGGGTGAACAGGGTGAACAGGGTGAGGGACTTTAGTTTGTCCCTCTGAGTAGTTGACGAAGACGAAGCCGTCCTTCTCGTCGATGCTCAGCGTGTCCGACCAGCGGTGAGAGTCGTCAGAGCTGCTGTCCATCGACCACGAGGCTCCGGGACGAGCTGACGCACCTGAGAGGGAACAACAGAATAAATACCAAATATAGGAAACACTGGACAGGAAAAACATGTAGCTGGAGCCACAACACAGGAGAAACTCTGTATTATGTTGCACAAATTTAACTGAGATTGAAAAACATGAGTTTAGTTGAACAAAAGTAGGCCTGTCGCGATAATTCGATATATAAAAATGGACATGATAGTTTTTTTCTGGACTCAATATATTGTCGTTTACATGTGTGACTTTTTTTGCTTCTTTGTGTTTAAAGTATGTTACTACTTACTGTTTAAGTAAAGCTGTAAATGTTTGTCAGGCGGCACGAATTGCAGAAAAAAAACCCTATATTTCCCAAGCAGCCATTCAAGCTATTTATGTGATTTTAATAATAAAATAATATAATACATAATATTTATCTCAGTGCAGTGTTTTGTTAACTGAGCCTGAAAATCTATTTGATTTGTTTTGGTTGTAGTTTATTTATTCATGTTTTATTTATCTAGGATATTTTAAAGTTTATTTTCCACATTTCAAATCCAATGTTTAATATTCTCCAGATTTAAAAATTAATTGCTGTGGAAAAGGATGAACTTATCATGCTCTAATATCGTTATAAAACTAAAACAACATCGATAAAATCGTTTATTGGGATAGTTTCTGGGAAAATATATCGTCATAAAAAATGTGTTATCATGACGTTATATTCTAACAACATTAAAGATCAGGGGCCGGATTCACAAAGCATTCTTAAGAAAAAAATGCTTCTTATTGCCGTCCACGGAGGCAGTTGTTGTGCTTAATATTACTAACTTAATCACTATGAACATATACGGATAAAAACATTATTGTCATGCGAGGGATCTAAAGTTAAAAATCTAAGAACGTCCTGAGTGAGAAAACTAAGAAGTTCCTAAGACAAACGGCAATTCTTAAGAAAAAAATGGTGACTAGAATTTAAGAACATTCTTAGGAACATCTGATTTTTTTTCTTAAGAACACTTTTGTGAATCAGCCCTCTGATGCATTTTTAGAAAGCTTGAAAGACGAAAAGTTCTGCAGCTTTTGTTTGCTAAACAGTGAGAACTCCCCCACAGTGTGAAGCTGTGGGCTGCTGCTGCTGCTGGTGTTGCTGGTGGAGCTGCTGGTGGAGTTGGTGGAGTACCTCTGGGCCTGTGCACGGTGCTCCCCGGCTGGCTGCCTCCTCCTGTCGAGGGGTTTCGTGGAGCTTTGGGCTCCTGACTCAGACTGGGCTCGTCTCCGTCTGACTCGCTGCTGTCCTCGTCCCCGTTGTGACTCTCTCCGCCCTCTGAGACACGCAGGAACGTTTACAGTTAGTCACTTCTTTTCTTTAAACCATAAGACCTTTTTACACTGAATTTATTGTGCAATTACTGACAGAAATAAAACATAAATAGGCAAATAAAGATCTTCCAACGTTGCATATTATCTTTCGGGACATGTCACAATATCACAGGATCAAACATCTCAGCTCAGCAGCTCTAATAATAATATTTTCCCCATTAAGATCCCTTATAAAACAAATATAGACATTAACTGGATCCATTCTTCATGATGTCTGGCCTTCTGATCTATATTTTATACATCTTTTGGGGTTTTTTAAAGTCTAATTTAACACTTCTTCTTTGATTGAAACTTCCAGTGTAGTATCAGAGTAAACCTTTGTTCCCAGACATTAATTTGAATGTGTTATGCTTCCTAAATTACTTTATAGCTAATGCTAATTAAATAGATGCAGGAGGCCTTTGGTTTGGTTTGCTGGGTGGAACTACAGGTTAATTTTATAGGACATGGCGATCATTTCTGACATATAAAATAACACAAAATCTGTGTGTTGTCCAAAGAAAAAGATTGTTATTCAAACCAAATTACAGTGTAACTTGGGTGTAGTCAGCTGTGACTAATATACTGTATGTGTATGTATATATATATATATATCTTTCATTTAAGCATTGTACAACTTCTTTTGTACAGATTTCAGATTTTTTGGAGGGGGGACAACATGTAAACTCTTGAATTTTTGCACATAAAATTATTTTACTGAAAAAAAAAACACTCACCGATCTTCTCCTCAGCGAGGCAGTCAGGCACATCTGGCTCCACGGGCTCTGGAGCAGGGGTTTCTGGGACTTGGAGGAACTCCATCCTCCAAAACTACAAGAAATATCAAAAGAAAGGTTCAGATTAATCATACTTTAGTTTATTAATTTAAGTCACAGCACAATTATAAAGTGCATGAGTGTAAAATGGGCTCCTCAATAAGAGATTTAGCCAGATTTCATCTTCAACTTGGCAGGAAGACGGATAAAAAAATCAAAAAAACAATTCTGCAGTGCTTTTCATAACTAAATGGTAATCCACGTTATGTTCTTGTTTTTAATAATACATATATACAAGTATTGGTAAATAATTGGAAAAAACAAGTGAATATTTCTTTCTGCAACAGATACCACCAGCACCATTTGAATAAAAAATAATGCATAATATATGTTATTATCAGTATGAAACATGTGATGTAGTGAGAGGTTAAAGTGGGCGTGGTTACCCGGACGACGCCGTCCGAGTGTCCCGTGACGATGACGTTCTGCGTGTCCCACTCGTTCATCTCGGAGACGCAGCAGCAGAGGATCTGCTGGCTCCGCCCCGTGAAGGTGTTGGCGCTGGCGATGGGGCTCCCGTTGATGCTCCACACATGGATGTAGGTCCCCGCACAGGACACGATGTCCCCCTACAGACACATAGACAGACACACACACACACACACACACACACACACATCATGTTTATGCTCAGAGCTCATATTTATCCTCCTGGAGTAAATGTAAATATGATTAGATATATATTATATATTATATAAGTGAGGCTCCGCCCACCGTCAGCTCGTTGATGCAGAGGGCGGAGACCGGCGCCCGGTGTCCTCGGAGCTGCGTGACGAAGGAAAGCTTGTTGAGGTCCCAGATGATGCAGGTTCGGTCCCGAGAGCCGCTGACCACGATGTGGTACGCCGAGGACGCCGTCAGACACGTCACGGCGTCCGTGTGGCCCAGTAACGCCTGACAGGAAACACATTGGTGTTATTATATAGACAAGAAATATAAAGAAATATATAGACATATACATAAAAAACAATAATAATAAAAGACAGAATAAGAAAGTATCTTGAACCTAATATGAATAAAGTAAAACACATTTGACTGATTCATTGTCTTTTTCTTTTAATTTTTGAGGCACAGCTATTAAAAAAGTCTGAGGTGTATTAGGGCCATTTTAGATGAAAAAAAAAAAAAAAAGTTAAACTTGAAAAATGAACTCGAAATAATTCAGAAAAAGTCAAATATTATCCAAGATTATAAAGTCATTAAAAAAAATTCTCATGAATTTGTGAATTTTATTTCTCATAGATTTACTGATTTGATTTCAGATAATATCCACATTTTTTCTTGTATTTTTATGACTTTAATCTAGAAAATTCAGAAAACATTTTTCTTGGAATATTGCCCTTCTCCCCTGGCTTCGAAATTATAAAAAAAAAAAAAAAAAAAAAAAAAAAAAAAATTAAATCTAAAATGCCCATAATATTCCCTCAACAGAAAAATAATTAAAATACTGAAGAGAATATATTACAGAAAAATTAAATAAATACAATTATAGAGGTTCTTTCAACTCAATATCGGACATATTGTTCCTATTGATGAAGATGTTCAGCTCTAAGTTTAAAGAGAAAGTAACCTTTTCATAATACTTTGAGATTATTAAAGGGAGCAAGCGCACACACATGGTAAAATAATAGAGGAAAACATTAACTTTTTTCCATCATGTAGATCTGCATTACTTGTGTGTGTGTTTACCTGTTTGTCTGTGTGTTTACCTGTCTGTGTGTGTGTTTACCTGTCTGTGTGTGTGTTTACCTGTCTGTGTGTGTGTTTACCTGTCTGTGTGTGTGTTTACCTGTCTGTTTGTGTGTTTACCTGTCTGTGTGTGTGTTTACCTGTCTGTCTGTGTGTTTACCTGTCTGTTTGTGTGTTTACCTGTCTGTGTGTGTGTTTACCTGTCTGTCTGTGTGTTTACCTGTCTGTTTGTGTGTTTACCTGTCTGTGTGTGTGTTTACCTGTCTGTTTGTGTGTTTACCTGTCTGTGTGTGTGTTTACCTGTCTGTCTGTGTGTTTACCTGTCTGTGTGTGTGTTTACCTGTCTGTGTGTGTGTTTACCTGTCTGTGTGTGTGTTTACCTGTCTGTTTGTGTGTTTACCTGTCTGTGTGTGTGTTTACCTGTCTGTCTGTGTGTTTACCTGTCTGTGTGTGTGTTTACCTGTCTGTGTGTGTGTTTACCTGTCTGTGTGTGTGTTTACCTGTCTGTTTGTGTGTTTACCTGTCTGTGTGTGTGTTTACCTGTCTGTCTGTGTGTTTACCTGTCTGTCTGTGTGTTTACCTGTTTGTGTGTGTGTTTACCTGTTTGTTTGTGTGTGTGTTTACCTGTCTGTGTGTGTGTTTACCTGTTTGTTTGTGTGTGTGTTTACCTGTCTGTGTGTGTGTTTACCTGTTTGTTTGTCTGTGTGTTTACCTGTCTGTGTGTTTACCTGTCTGTTTGTGTGTTTACCTGTCTGTGTGTGTGTTTACCTGTCTGTGTGTGTGTTTACCTGTTTGAGCGTGAGGGACTTGGCCCTCTCCTTGGAGCTTCCTGTCTCCCAGACACAGATGGCGGTGGAGGTTCCTCCGGTGATGACCAGCTTCATGTTGGGACAGATGGCACAGAGGATCTGACCCCACTCAGACAGGCACTCATACACCACCAGAGCCTGGATAGGACACAGGACCAGAGGTTGGTTTACCCCATGGGACCAGAACAAGGTTATTATAGCGAACGAAAACTAAAATAACAAAAGCTAGAACACTGTAAAAAAGATAAACAATAACTACTCAATAAAATTGAGGCAACAGATTGCACGCAATATTATTAATTAATCAAACTAAGTTACAAGTTGAGTTAATAACTTAACAGGAAGTGCCTGTCTATTAAAAACGGACTAATTCTATTGTGTTGGATTCATTCAAAATTATCTTGATTTAGAATTACATACACATAAAGATTATATTTAATGTGATCAAAATAAGTAGATTCTATCCCAAACATTTTTATATTAAAGTTACTTAAATAACTGCCTCAAAATCAAGGACGCATTTATATTTAATACATTTTATCAAATATATTAAGTAAAATGAAACGACTACAGAATAATTTATTACGGTGAATTGAAAAAAACGATAACTAACTGAAACTGTATTGTGAGGTCACAAAACGAACTAAAATTATAATGAAAATGTCCTTTGTTTTCGTCTTTGTCAACTTTTTTCATACATAATCCAGAGTTTCTATTAGAAAGAGGATTCTGTTAGTGAACATGCAGCAACACATGATAAATATGTTTATTACAACTGGGATGTTTACACTAGAACCAACATTAAAAACACCCAGAACTGTAAGAGTTAATAACCTTATTGGGGCTAAAATGGATAAACCAAAGGATATAAAGGAAACATTTATTATGACCTCTTTGAATCTCTCACCCAACACACATTACACATTACAAAAAAACACTAAAACTAATACTAAAACTAAATGAAAACTAGCAAACTGACTCTAAAAACGAACTATAACTAACTGATTTTGAAAACAAAAATTCACAACGAAATTAAAACTAAGACTAATAAAAGATCCAAAACTATTATCCACTTGGTGCAGCAGACAGGAGACTGCTCCTTTCTGACACAATTGCAACTTTTTTGCTTTGTTTATTATAAATGTAGAGAAATAAATGCAACACTAGAAGAAGAGCTGCACTAGAGACTTCTGCTGTGAGGAAAGTGTATTTTTACTGCAGCACCAGCAGAGGGAAACATTGTCTTTGATAGTTTTTCACATTCATTTGTCAACTTCAAGGTGAAATAAGCAGAAAAACCTGCAACAGTCCATGTTTTACTTTACAAGTACAAAGGAATATATAGGATTAATATAAATAAACACCAATAATAATAAAAGACAGAGAGTAATAAAGTGTCTTGAACCTAAAATAAATAACATAAAATACATTTAGATTGATTAATTGTAATTGATTAAAAGTCTGAGGTGTAAAAAATAATTACAAAGCCCAGGGAGGGGGATAATATTCTGAGAAATAATAAAGTCTTAATTTTCCAGAATAAAGTCGAACATTTCTGGGAAAAAAACGTCATAAATTTGCACATAAATAAATATTTTTTTCCTGTAAATTTGAGACAGAGACACACACACACGTCGTAAATTTATGAGAAAAAACATGGATTTTCTGCGAGGTTGAAGTGGAAAAATTAAGAGATTTAACCCTATAAAGCCAAGTGTATCATATTAGATACAGTAATTTTTGAGACCTCTACATCATCAAAAACCTGATGTATACATGTGTTGAAGATAAACAAACTGAGCAACAAATTGCACAAAAATACCAGATGTAGCAAAAATGATATGCAGGTTCCACGAGTGGATCAGTCATTGCTGCATTAAAAAACTTCATATCTGCAGATGTATGATGTTGTGTTATATGGAAAAAATATGTATTTTGCATGTTTGAGGAAAAAGGAAAAGTTAAAAATGTTGTTTGATGTTTTTGTTAGTTCAAGAAAAACAAACTGTGAGCAACAAATTGCACAAAAAGACCTGATGTATCAAATATGATACAAATTAGAATTCATATATGCAATTTATTTATTTTTTAAAATTCGTCAGCAAGTTAATAAGCTCGGTTTTAAAAAAAATTGAATTTTCTGGCAATTATTTCATGCTCTGTTATAAGTGTACGTGTCACCTTGTCAGACTCGTAGTTGGCCAGGCGGCAGCTGAGGTCTGCGTAGCCCCAGGCGAAGGTCTTGCTCCACGTCGGAGGAACCAGAACTTTGTTTTGTTCCACAGCGAGGATTCCTTTATCAGTACAGACGATCTGTCCCACAGGCTCCTTCAGCTCTGAACACCAGGAACACAGAAGATAAGAGGGAGGAGCCTTCACTGGGTCTTATACTACAGGTTTTAGGTTTATTTGCACAGTTAGAATTTCAGAAAATGACAAAAATAACAAATAATGTAAAGTTCAGGGAGAGGCAGAAAACCAAGATGGCTTATTTAAAGCCTCCACCTAAAAATTCATTGTTATAAGAAAGTAATAAACTGATAATAGAAACAACATATGTATACCATCAACAAGTTATAATGACAATAACAAAAATAACAATATAAAAACAAAAATGAACATGACATAAAAGTGTATTTGTGTGTGAATTAGAATATAAAAACAGCAGTTAAATGAGCTTTTAGACACCTGTTGAAACATTTTATAGACATGGAGTTCTTTGCCAGATGGGAAAAGGTAATAATCAATTATTTTTCATATATTTTCCATAATTCTGTCTCTAAATTTAACTATAAATTGAATCTTGGATGATGAAGATCTAAAGATTGACACGTTGGATAACCTGAGAATTAAATTTAAAATAAGTCTTAAAGTGCTCTGGAAAGTTTTCATGATCTGAATATAACTTAAAAATAAAAGCACATATTAGAGAAATATTGATATCATGAACAGTAATTATCTGAAGGTCCAGATGAGTTTTGAAACTCAGATCTGTTTCCATCCTACATTTCTGAAGAACTAAAACTCTGTGGAGTGAAGTAGGAAAGGTGCCCAAACTATATTACAACATGAAAGATATGGATAAATTAAACTGTAATAAAGTGTACAAAGACAATTTGTAGTTACGAGATTACTAATCCTCCTAATTATACCGATAGATTTACTTATTTTTTTGCTAACCCAGTGTTTTTGTGCTTTCTGATTTAAACTCTCACCAACAAAGATTCCCAGAAACTACAGTGTTGTTATGTCTCCACGTACCTTTGACAGGAGCCAGAGAAGGTCTGAGGTTGTCCAGGTGGTGGAAGAAGATCTTGTCGCTGTTGGAGCTGGGAGGAACGCTCGCTACGTCTCCGTTGGCTTTACTACGGACTCGTTTAGGAGGATGAGGCTTCTTAAAGAGCTGCAGCACACACACACACATCAACAGGCAGGAAGGGACTTAAACTAGCTGTTTAACATGAGACTAATGATGATAATCTCTGGCTTCGGGAGGGGAGTTTGTCCACTGAATATTACAGGATTAAAGTGCTCAAAGTTCAATTGAGCTTAAGGGAAATATTTTACCCAGAAATTAGAAATTAATACAACCGCAGTGCTTTTATTTTGAAGGTCAATTTTGTATGTGCATGCGTGCATACACACCTGCACAGAAATAGGTTCCACAAAAAAAAACACTGAGTTACCTTTTTGCTAAAAAAAAAAAACTTAACAAGAAATTCAAGCCCAAAAGAACTGGAAAAACATAAAAAAAAACACCAATAAATTGCTAGTTTACAGCAAAACATACATGCTTAATATTGTTTTTGTGGTTTGAATGTATGTTGTGTTTAAAATAAATGGAAAGGGAGATAATGTTTGGAGGTTTCACTATTTTTACCGCTATATTTGACTTACTAAGGATGAGGCAATACGCAAAAATGCACAAATTTAAAGTGAAATTATACAGCAAGTTAAGACATTTTATGAGATTTTAAGAGAATTTTAGACATTTTAAGGCCTTGAACTCAAATCATTTGATTTTAGACATTTTAAGACTTTATAAAAACCCGGTGGATACCCTGTTTTAGCTTTAGTGGCAATGGTCGTAATAGCAGCAGTATTACTACAGTGGTTTGTTCTGTTGTTTCAGTGTCTGACCTGTTTGGGGATTTGTCCGAAGTTGTTGATGAAGCCGATGGTGGCGGTCTCTTTGAGCGGGTCGTTGATGTTGTAGATGTCCACCTGACCCTCGTAGAACAGGTGGTGGAAGACGTTGACCGCCTCCACGGCCGGCGGGCCCTGCTGCTTGTAGCCGAAGATCAGGTCGATCCACTCGTGGAGGTGGGCCGACACGTAGTCGCACTCCAGAGCCTGGAGGGAGGAGGACAGGGGTTAGAGAGGAGCAGGAGGCAACCTCCTGGTCTGAGCAGGGAGGCTACCAGGAAGTGCCTTCAGCTGCATTCTACAGAAAATTCCAGCAGGGGGCGCTAAATTTGGCTGCAGAAGCATTTTGTTCCATTCATTTCGATGCAAAATAAGAAAACTTGTCACTTGATTTATTCCCTCAGAAATGTTTTTCAGGACAACACTATGGTCTCAATCGCTAGTAAAAAATCTTCTTCAAGACAATCTGATGTTAATAGTGTAAATAATGGCCCCATTTAGAGGAAAATACAAGATAAAGAATCGTATGATTTGGGGCGGGGCTACCTTTGATTGACAGGTCACTAACAAGGCGAGCCGTCATCAGGAGAGAAGCAGAACAATGCGTATCCACGGCAACATGTCAATAAAGTTATATAATTAATAACGTTATATAGATATTAAAAAGGACGTTTAACGGTTTGGTCTCATAACTTTGAGCCTTTCACAGGACCCTGACTAATTTTTGCCTATTTTTCTGACAATTTTTTTTCTGTTTTATCTGCCTAGTTTTTTGGTTTTTCTAACAATTTTTTTCTGACTATTTCTTTTAAGTTTTCCTGACTATTTTTTCAGTTTTTTGGGTAGTTCTATATAATGAGTATTTTTTCCCTCTTTTTCTGACTATTTTTTTCTGTTTTTCAAACTGATTGTTTCTATTTTTGTCAATTTTTTTTCTGCTTTTATGACTATTTTCTCACTTAATGTTTAATATCTTAAAGTTGATTTGAAGGTTTTATTCATTAAATGTCTTGTTCAGTGTTTGGTTGGACTAACAGACACTCCCATGAGTCGCTGCTCAGTTTTCCGAGGTCAGTAACCAACATTTTGTTTTTGTTTTTTCACCTAATCCAGTTCAAATGGAAAGATATACATTTTTTAAATATTTTTAATTGAACACGTCAATACACAAACAAATTCACAATGTATAAAATAAAATAAAGACCCAAGAAATAAACACGGGGAAGGAAAAATATGTTCTTCTGGTATGCTTGCTTTTATTTTGAAAGGCTTACCTCTCTGTGGACCCTGATGAACTCCCGGGGGTCTCCTTTGGCCCAGGGGGGCAGGATGACGTCTCCCAGCTTGGTGCCGTTCTGTTTGGCTCCTGGAACATCAGACAGACATTAATATAAACATTAATATTCATTCACTCAGTTATCTCTCGGTGAGTTAGAATGACATAAAATGACAAAGATAACATATAATGTAAAGTGCAGAGAGAGGCAGAAAACCCAGATGGGCTTATTTAAAGCCTCCACCTAAAATATCATAGTGATAAGAACTATAAAAACATATGTATAACATCAACAACAAGTTAAAATGACAACAAAAACAAAAAAACACAAATGAACATGTTACAAAAGTGTATTTGTGTGTGAATTAGAATGTTAAAACAGCAGTTAAATGAGCTTTTAGACATCTTTTGAAACATTTTATAGAGATCTCATCTTTTCCAGATGAGAAAAGGTTTTTATTCCATAATTTGGTCCCTAAATTTAACAATAAATTGACCTCTGCATGTCAGAAATCTTGGAGGATGAAAATCTAAAGATTGACACATTGGATAACTTGAGAATTAAATTTAAAATAAGTCTTAAAGTGCTCTGGAAAGTTTTGAAGATCTGAATATACCTTATAAATAGAAACACATATTTGAGAGATATTGATGTCATGAACAGTGAGTATTTGGAGTTTCATTAAAAGGGCTACAGATGAGGCATGTGTTACGGTCCTGGCCGTCCGTCACTGACCCAGGTCGAAGTTGTTGGCGTTGAGCAGGAACTCTGGCAGGTAGAAGAACTCGGGGATGAGCTCCTTGACGTCGGCCATGTTGTGTTTGGAGGCGGAGAGCCAGGCTTCACGCACGCTGTGGAACATCCTGTCAGCCAGGTCGAAGTGACCTCCCTGAGACACACACACACAGTTAGACGTTCAATCCAGACACACACAGCGCCCACTGTTAGTCCTCTGGTCTCTCATGGTAACTTACTAATGTTAAATCATGTTTACTAGATGCTAAAATGATGAAAATCTTTTTAATTTCATTGAAAATGGAGGGAAAAAATGTTTTAGATTGATTATTTTCTTGATAGGACCTATTGTGTCCTATTGTATTGTGCAGGATCACACTCTGCAAAGTTGCATTCTTAATCTAATCATAAACCTGTGTTCTTCATCAGAGAATGAAATGTTCAATATAATCTGATAACTAAGAAAGACTAAAATTTCACGAACTAAAACTAAAGTCAGGGTTGGTACACTTTTTCAATGGTCAAATTCAAGCTTTTTTTCAAGGACTTTCCAGGTCCATTTTCAAGCTTTTCCAGTATCTTACACCTGAGTACTTCCATACTAAAAGGGGGAGATTTCACTGAACCATACCAACAGAGATGGTGTTACACTTTTAGAAGTACTAAACTATCACTAAAACAGACACAAAATGACCAAAAAAAATACTAAATTACTTAAAAAAGACACAAAATTACAAAAAAAGACGCAAAATTACTTAAAAAATACACAAAATGACAGAAAAAACTAAACTGCTTAAAAAAGAAACAAAATTACCAAAAAAAGACACAAAAATATTTTTTAAAAAGACGCAAAATGACCAAAAAAAGAAAAAAGATGAGTACTTGCATACTAAAAGGGGAGATTTCACTAAACCAAACCAACAGTGATGGTGTTACACTTTTAGGAGGAACGGTCTGTATTTCAGATAGGCTACTCATTATTTTTTACATTGAACATGTGATTATCTATAGTCTATAGATGGATATAGTCCGATACAAGAGAAATACAGTAAGAATTTAAAGCATTTACAAACACTTTATCCAAAATCCTTGAAAATACAACATTTAAATTCAAGCATTTTCAAGGATTTCAAGCAGCCGTACCAACCCTGTAAAGTAGTTCCTGTTTTCTTTGACTACAACCTTTAGTCAACTAAAATCTGATGTGTGACTTAATATTTAAAACTATCAGGAACATCTGGCACAAACAGCTGAAAACTTGGAAATGAGTTCAGATCCAACCTGAAGTCTGAGGAAGATCTGGGTGAAGGGCTCCATGCGGACCAGATAGGAGGCCACGATCATGGCGGAGGAGTAGTGGGTCCCGTAGTGATACGCTGGAGTCTCACCTGAAGGACAGAAAATAAAACACGTTCAGCTAGTCTGGAAGATGCAAACACAACTTTGACATGAGCATGCAATTCTAAGTGACATGCCATAACTACATTAGTAGAAACTTACAAAAAACAATGTGTAACCAGGCCACAGAGATGAACCAACAGAAATCTCTGCCGCGGCAGAACCTCCTTCTATTTCTATTTGGTGTTTTCAAATGTTCAGTTTGGGTAAGTCAGAACGTACAGAAATGTACCTCATTTTATACTCATTTTTATTTTATTTCAAGAGGCTTATACAACGTGCCTCCCCTCAACTAATGCAGAAACAAAAACAAAAAAGAAGAAAAAGAGAAGAAAGAAAGAAGGAAATAAGGATGGAAAGAAAGGAAGGAAGGCAGAAGGAAGGAAGGAAAGAAAGAAAGAAAGAAAGAAAGAAAGAAAGAAAGAAAGAAAGAAAGAAAGAAAGAAAAAAGGAAAGAAAGAAGGAAGGAAGGATGGAAGGAAGGACCAAAGGAAGGAAGGAAAGAAAGAAGGAAGAAATGAAGAAAGGAAGGAAGGAAGGAAGGAAAGAAAAAAGGAAGGAAGAAAAGAAAGAAGGAAGGAAGGAAGGAAAGAAAAAAGGAAGGAAGAAAAGAAAGAAGGAAGGAAGGAAGGAAGGAAAGAAAGAAAAAAAAGAAGGCAAGAGGGAGGGAAGGAGGGAAGGAAGGAAGGAAGGAACTAAACTCACATAATTAACAAACTGAATCACAAGAAGCAGACGACCAGAAAAACAAACTAATCAAAAAATATATACACATCAAGAAATAATCATAATTAATTAAAAGTTATGACAATTTACTTTAACTTTTTTAATAACAAGCTTTTGCTCTTTGCAAACTAACTACAGGCTGCACTCATAGTTTAATTCAGGCCTCATATATTATTAATTAATAACAATTTGACATTTAGGATGAAGTGTTTTCTTGAAGTTAGAGCTCGCTGGTTATTAGTATCCGTCTTAATAAACCTGATAAAGGTGATATCTCATGTTTAGTGTGTCTGCGTGGTGTCTCTCTCACCGTTGGGGTCCTCCCAGTCCTTGTACCTCTTCTTGTACTGGGTCAGCCTGTCGTCGGTCTGGGCCCCCATGGGCTTGGCCAGGTTACGGAAGGTCTTGGGGTTGTTCAGGTCCAGTTCCTCCGAGTCGAAGTCGGCCAGGATCCAGGGGAAGACCGGGTACTGCATCAGGTCGTTGTAGGAGCGACCCGCCAGCGTGTTGAGATGCATCAAGTACTGGAAGTTACTGATCTCTCCTCTCTGGAAACAAAGAGTTAATACATGAAGTTACTGATCTCTCCTCTCTGGAAACAAAGAGTTAACACATCAAGTACTGAAGTTACTGATCTCTCCTCTCTAGAAACAAAGAGTTAACACATCAGGTACTGAAGTTACTGATCTCTCCTCTCTGGAAACAAAGAGTTAACACATCAAGTACTGAAGTTACTGATCTCTCCTCTCTAGAAACAAAGAGTTAACACATCAAGTACTGAAGTTACTGATCTCTCCTCTCTGGAAACAAAGAGTTAACACATCAAGTACTGAAGTTACTGATCTCTCCTCTCTAGAAACAAAGAGTTAACACATCAGGTACTGAAGTTACTGATCTCTCCTCTCTAGAAACAAAGAGTTAACACATCAGGTACTGAAGTTACTGATCTCTCCTCTCTGGAAACAAAGAGTTAACACATCAGGTAGTGAAGTTACTGATCTCTCCTCTCTAGAAACAAAGAGTTAACACATCAGGTACTGAAGTTACTGATCTCTCCTCTCTGGAAACAAAGAGTTAACACATCAGGTACTGAAGTTACTGATCTCTCCTCTCTGGAAACAAAGAGTTAACACATCAGGTACTGAAGTTACTGATCTCTCCTCTCTAGAAACAAAGAGTTAACACATCAGGTACTGAAGTTACTGATCTCTCCTCTCTGGAAACAAAGAGTTAACACATCAGGTACTGAAGTTACTGATCTCTCCTCTCTAGAAACAAAGAGTTAACACATCAGGTACTGAAGTTACTGATCTCTCCTCTCTGGAAACAAAGAGTTAACACATCAAGTACTGAAGTTACTGATCTCTCCTCTCTGAAAACAAAGAGTTAACACATCAAGTACTGAAGTTACTGATCTCTCCTCTCTGAAAACAAAGAGTTAACACATCAAGTACTGAAGTTACTGATCTCTCCTCTCTGAAAACAAAGAGTTAACACATCAAGTACTGAAGTTACTGATCTCTCCTCTCTGAAAACAAAGAGTTAACACATCAAGTACTGAAGTTACTGATCTCTCCTCTCTAGAATAAACAGAATCAACACTTCAGTCAGGCTTCTGCTGGCTCATAATGAGACACTTTAATACTTTACTGAGTCTGGTGAGAAAAGATAAGACTATTTATTCTGCAGTGGGATATTTAGCTGTCACATCAGCTCAAGATACAGACACAAACAGTCATGGAAAACATTATTAGACCTTTGTTTTCTTCAGTTTATTGTTCATTTTAATGTCTGGTTCAACTAAAGGTTCTGTTCTGTTTGGGCAAATATAATGATAACAACAAAAAACAGCTGATAAGAGTTTAATATAAGAGCTGAAGAAAAGAATGAAAGATGGAAGGAAGGGTAAAAGGAAAGAAGGAAGGATAGAATGAAAGAAGGAAGGAGAGAAGGAAGGAAGGAGAGAAGGAAGTATAGAAGGAAGTAAAGAAGGTAAGAAAGAAGGAAAGAAGGAAAGAAGGAAGGAAGGAAGGCAGGAAGGAGAGAAGGAAGTAAAGAAGGTAAGAAGGAAGGAAAGAAGGGAAAAAGGAAGGAAAGAAGAAAGGAAGGAAGGAGAGAAGGAAGTATAGAAGGAAGTAAAGAAGGTAAGAAAGAAGGATAGAAGGAAAGAAGGAAGGAAAGAAGTAAGGAAGGAAGGAAGGAAGTAAAGAAGGTAAGAAAGAAGGAAAGAAGGAAAGAAGGAAGGAAGGAAGGAAGGCAGGAAGGAGAGAAGGAAGTAAAGAAGGTAAGAAGGAAGGAAAGAAGGAAAAAAGGAAGGAAAGAAGAAAGGAAGGAAGGAGAGAAGGAAGGAAAGAAGGAAGTATAGAAGGAAAGAAGGAAGGAGAGAAGGAAGTATAGAAGGAAAGAAGGAAGGTGAGAAAGAAGTAAAGAAGGTAAGAAGGAAGGAAAGATGGAAGGCGAGAAGGAAGGAAAGAAGGTAAGAAGGAAGGAAAGAAGGAAGGAAGGAAGGAAAAAAGGAACTATAGAAGGAAATAAGGAAGAAAAGAAGGATCCTAGGAAGGAAAATATATTTTAATATGTTAAATAGGTTCAAATGTATTTATATTATTGATATCCATATATAACTGGTATATGACATCTGTATTATAGAATAAACACATATGGCCCCAGACAGGCTGGATGTGGTCTGGATCTTACCTCCCATCTCTGAGTCACTGACTTCTCCCCGACCAGCGTGCTGAGGAGTCCAGACCTGATCCACACCAGGACAGAAAGCATGTTTAGTTAAAACAGATCAGGACTTAGAAAAAAGATGCATGTTACAGTGTTTCCTGTAGGATTTTTTTCAGCAGCAGAGGTAAAGGTTTATTTGTCCCCTGGATGGTGTGTGCGTGTAAATATCAATCAGCAATTTAGAAAGTATTAAAAAAATGACACTGTAGTGTAAATCCGTTAAAAATATATGTAACATAAAGAAGATTAATGCATGAGTGCATGACCTGGCACAAGGTAGGATATCAGTTTTACTGGACTGGAAACCCAGCTTTAGAACCAGTGTTTCCCACAGGATTTTGTGAGACTATGATGGGGGAATCTGAATAAAAAGAGAGGGGTCTGGGAGGCATGCTCCCCTGGAGAATTTTTAAAAGCCTAAATTTGGTGCCTCTCACATGTTCTAATGCCACTATTCCATATTAACCCTCTATGGTACGGTGTTGCCCCATTTTTGTTCCGTCAAATTTCTACAAGTCATGTTTTTGAGTGATGTGATACTTTAAAAAAAGAGGGAAGAGTATAGTGAACCAATAGCAATGCTTTAATTTGTCACATGACCTCCAGGCGGCCATATTGAAACACTATTTTTCAGACTTTTTCAAAGGAAACAGCTTTGACATTTTGCACCACAAAAAAATCATTCAAAACATAATTTTCTGGCCCTTCAACATCTGGAACAAATATATTCCTACTGATTCATTTCTGATAGTTTCATCCACTTAGACTGTTGAAGACATTCACTTCAATGGGTCGTTGGTTCAATGTTCACATTCAGACAAGAAACCGGTTAAAAAAAGTTCCTTTTATAATGTTTTTAAATTTAAAATGTTATGTACTGTTCTCTGTTGAAGCTACTGAATCTTTTACACATGTTTATTAAATAAATGATACATTTATAATCGATTAGAAAATAGATTATGTTTATTTAGTCAATTTCTAAGACAAAAAAACACTCCAAACATTTTTTTCCTAACTGGCATCATGATGCGTACCGTAGAGGGTTAATCATTGCATGTTTTAATGAATTATTGTGAAGGAGAATAAGGGTTCTTCTGTTTTATTCAAGGCGTCATAGTTTTATAGTATTTTTGAAAATTCTGTGGTGGACTCTGTTAACACATCCATGTGCTCTTATTTTGAAAGCTACATGCTTTTACTTTGAAGTCGGGTCTAAGATGTTCTTACTGTAACGTTTAGTAATAAACACATGTACCGGGAAAATAAGTGAAGGCTGACTGGCTGCAGTGTGCTTAGTTCTCTTCTAGTATCGTTAGCTAGCCATTAGCTCTAACAGACAGTCTAACCCATATACAGTCTATGGTGAAACCTCCCTCAGAAACTACAGTAATGCTAACAGAGTGCTAGTGCTGTTATCCCTGCAGTTAGAGAGCGATGTGGTCACTGCTACTGAATTAAAAAAATAAAACAATCTCCTTTTCTGAAGTAGCCGCTGGCCGCCGCTACTACATGAATCTAGCAGAAACCCTTTGTTACAAACTAAAGAAGGTGTGGTGTAAAACCAAATGAGTCTTTTTCTTTTCTAGTTCATTAACTTGATTAATTACTGCAGCAGCACATATCTATTATTCATAAAAATACATTAACAAAAAGATTAGAAATAAGTTAATACATATAATTATGTTTCCTCTGCTTCCATAAATCACCTCACAACCTCTAAAAATGGTCAAACTTTCCCCCGAAAACCAGTGAAATGATCCTAAGGCTGTATATATATTATATTATTATTGTATATTGGGGATATAAGAGGAGGAGTTACCCTTGTTCCACGCTGGTGTTGGGTCTCTGGCCTGAAACCGACTCGGAGCTGTCGGCCAGCGAAGGCACCACCGCCAAGAACCTGCAGGGGAAAATTATACAATTAAACAAACTTTCCTTTTTTTTTGTTTTGTTTTGCAGCTGCAATATTTAAATTATTGCAAACATTTTACTTTGTCACCACCTGCACATGACAACTGAAAGATCCAAGATTTGTTTTGCCATTTCTACCAAACACAGAGCAAGTGAACAGCAGAACTAAATCACGTTGCATCCAGCTCATGGATGTAATTAAAAACATATAGTACTCAAAATAGAAATATTGTGGCGACATGATTCTTTGAGGGCTATAAAACACATCAGAAAACTTAATAAAAACCCTCTTTTCTTCTCCTATTTTCCCTTTTTTAGCCTGAATCAGTGCTGATTGATATGAATTAAAATTAAATTAATTAACTAGTACTTGATAATAGAAAACTGCAGCATCTTCTTAGTAAGTAGTACTACATTGTTGCCTGTTATTTATGTGGGTTGAAAAGATGACAAATGTTTTTTTAACTATTCTTCCAGCAGTCAGAGCTGTCCCTGCTGGTGTTCGGTACCTTTGGTAAACTTTGTTGCGGACTCCTTTCTGGAAGGCCAGCAGGTAGTTCCTCCCGTCTGCAGAGAAGACTTCCACCGCCATGGGCTGAGAGGAGACAAACAGGATATTTATTATTAATAAAACAATAATCAAAAAGTAAAATTAAAGGCTGGAAATGCAGGAGGAGGAGGGGTGTTCATTCTGTGTGTGTGTGTGTGTGTGTGTGTGTGTGTACCTGCAGCAGGTAGCGTCTCTTGTGGACTTCCTTGATGTCCTCGTAGGCGAAGATGCTGCAGGTCCTCTTCAGCTGGCTCTGTCCCTGTCGGGCTCCTCTGGGGATGATCGCCTCGTGCAAACTGACGAAAGACAGAGAAGCATTTATCATCAGTTTTACACATAAAGGACTTATATCTACAAAGTCATTCACAGCTTCATCTCACAGGAAGATTTAGTCCATTTATTTCCTTCTGCTGCAAACATTGTGCCAAATTTAATCTCATTTTATGGTCAAAAGTAATGAGTATTTATACAAAGCTGCAGGGGACACAGGGGTTAAAGATTAACTTTTAATATAGTGGGAGAAAACATTTTTAATTTTTTTAATTTTTAATTTTATATTTCATTTGCATTGTGTATGTTTGTATATTTATATAGTTACATATTTTTTGTTTCTAAAAAAGAAAAAAGAAAAAAATAATAATCTTGAATCAATGTGGCAATTATTTCAATTATTAATGTAATTATTATTTCATTATTTAATTCATAATTTAACATATATATTTTTTAAATGCAATATTTAGTGTAAAATAGTGTAAAAATCCTATCTAACATAACCACAGCCTAAAATGTAATAATTACGTCCACATTAGTCCACATTAATTTTTCCATTTATGCACAGTGAAGATAAAGAAAATGAAATCAAAAATGTATTTAATTTGCTTACAAAAACATAAAATATTGAGAAAATACTCATTTTTTACTAATTGTAACTGTAACATGTTTTCTGTTTTAATTCCATAAATGAGAATTAATTGATTATGAAACCTGTCTTCATTATTTGATTTTCTAAACTGAGCTAAAAGCTGATGAAGTCCTTATTTCAGCCTTTTGTCTCGTCTTAGTGGAAGCTGATTAAAAAAGGCAGAAACAGTAAAAGGCCTGAGGGGAAACACGATGAAATCAAAGTAGCATCTGTTGGTTGTTTCCTCGCCGTGTCTCAGAGGAGCAGAGCGGGTAAGTTCCCTAAAAAAGATAAACATGTCATTTCTCTGCTGAGTTTCACAACGCATGCTCTATCAGCAGCATGACATCATCCCAGCAGAGCAAAGTCCCACTGCAGCGTCCCAGGAATGATGTCATCGTATATTCAGGGAGGAAAGTACAGTAAGTGTGACATCTGACAGCTGCAGCATGATGAACCCTGCAGCAGAAAGTCCTGCTGCTCCTGCAGCTGTTTAATAACAGTTAGGTTTCTATTACAGTCTGATACCAGGAATGAGGTGGTCTCACTCGCCGAAACGCCCCGAATCTGAATATGAGCCGTCCTGAGCGGGCTTTTTTTTTTTTTGTGTATTTATTTTTATTGTTTTCATAACAGAAAAATAGATACAAATTAAATATACAAATTAGAGATAATTGGTGGAGCTACACAGAACAATACATGTTTTGTTTTTTGACAGTTTTTGACAGGAGACAAACAAAACAAGGGTATAACATAAATGGCACAGCAACAGAATAACACTAGTTTTTAGACATTAAATCAAGAAAAGGATGCCATATTTTAAAAAAGATATCCTCTTTAGCAGATACGATGAACCTGAGCCCTTTCAGATTTCCAAGACTGTAGAATTAGCTTACTGGCTAAAAATGTTGAAAGGGAGATAGCCTTAGCTTCATAACTACTTTTTACACTATCTGGATTAGCCGCTCCAAACAACACGGTGAACGGGTTACATGGATGATTAAGGGCCTTGGTGAAGAACTCAAACAAGGAGCCCCAGAATGGTTGTAGCTTATGACATGACAAAAATAAGTGGGATCCTGAGCGGTCCTTTAACGGGACTTTTTTATGTCCCTTTAGAAGAGCAGGGCTGTTTTTCTCCCCTGAAAAAAGCCTGGTTGCTGATTGGATAGAACACTAAGCAGGATGTGACGTAGTACTCGACGCCATGACAACAGGCGCCATTTGTAAAAGACGGTGAGCAGTGTTGTCGCTATATTTAGCGACTTTTCAGACCCCCTTAGCGACTATTTTTCAAAAAAGCGTCTTTTTCTGTTGTTATTGGAGACTTTTGGAGACTCGTTCTTACTCTTTGACTCGTTAAGAAGAGTAAGAACGAGTCGAAGCCGCACAGTCCTCCTGCAGCAGTCTCTCCCAGATGCAGAGCCGGAGGGGATGTTAACCCCCTTTAGCGTCCAGTCTGCAAATTGCTAACAGGCTAACAGTTAGCTCTGTAGCTGTACAGTGTGTATGTGCTAACAGGCTAACAGTTAACTCTGTAGCAGTACAGTGTGTATGTGCTAACAGGCTAACAGTTAGCTCTGTAGCAGTACAGTGTGTATGTGCTAACAGGCTAACAGTTAGCTCTGTAGCAGTACAGTGTGTATGTGCTAACAGGCTAACAGTTAGCTCTGTAGCAGTACAGTGTGTATGTGCTAACAGGCTAACAGTTAGCTCTGTAGCAGTACAGTGTGTATGTGCTAACAGGCTAACAGTTAGCTCTGTAGCAGTACAGTGTGTATGTGCTAACAGGCTAACCGTTAGCTCTGTAGCAGGACAGTGTGTATGTGCTAACAGGCTAACAGTTAGCTCTGTAGCAGTGTGTATGTGCTAACAGGCTAACAGTTAGCTCTGTAGCAGTACAGTGTGTATGTGCTAACAGGCTAACAGTTAGCTCTGTAGCAGTACAGTGTGTATGTGCTAACAGGCTAACAGTTAGCTCTGTAGCAGCACAGTGTGTATGTGCTAACAGGCTAACAGTTAGCTCTGTAGCAGTACAGTGTGTATGTGCTAACAGGCTAAAAGTTAGCTCTGTAGCAGTACAGTGTGTATGTGCTAACAGGCTAACAGTTAGCTCTGTAGCAGTACAGTGTGTATGTGCTAACAGGCTAACAGTTAGTTCTGTAGCAGTACAGTGTGTATGTGCTAACAGGCTAACAGTTAGCTCTGTAGCAGTACAGTGTGTATGTGCTGCTGCTGCAGGAGGTGTCCACTTAGCGATCTCTGTTTGTTTACAACAAGCACCAGACACTCTGTGCACAGTTAGTGATGCCGGTTAATTCACCATCACTATGTTTATGATCAGCGGAGACTCTGTGCATAATTAGCCATGCTGCTTTGGCAACCCAATGACCACATGCAACAAATGACCTAAAGACTCAGTTGATAGTATTACTGATTTTTTTTTGGATTTGATTTTCTTCTTCGAATGAAACAAACTTTAAAGTCAGTAATGGCTAGCAACACTGGTCCAAGTATTTCTGGATTTTGCATGCATAATTAGCCATGCTGGTTTGTTTACGATCAGCTGCTGATGTTGTGCACAGTCATGTGATCCCGGTTCAAACTGTTGCTAAGAGATTACGCGACGATCGAAAAACCAAACGTCACCTCCAGAGTCTCTAAATCCCTCTGGGGACCTTTTTTTGTAATGGAGATACATTGATTGAGAGGACTTTAGAGAGGGCGTGGCCTGAGACTTTAGAGAGGGCGTGGCCTGAGACTTAAGAGAGGGCGTGGCCTGAGACTTTAGAGAGGGCGTGGCCTGAGACTTAAGAGAGGGGCGTGGCCTGAGACTTTAGAGAGGGCGTGGCCTGAGACTTTAGAGAGGGCGTGGCCTGAGACTTTAGAGAGGGGCGTGGCCTGAGACTTTAGAGAGGGCGTGGCCTGAGACTTTAGAGAGGGGCGTGGCCTGAGACTTTAGAGAGGGCGTGGCCTGAGACTTTAGAGAGGGCGTGGCCTGAGACTTTCTAATGATGATGCTGTGAGGACCTACTTGGGCGGCAGCGTGTCGATGTCCCTGATCTCCCTGGAGACGGTCATGGTGTAGCCGTCGATGACGTAGAAGTGCTCCTTCCCAAACAGCAGCAGACCCTCGCTGGTGTCCAGACCCTGAACCCGGGCACAGCGGTACATGTGCTGGATCTGAAAAAAACAAAAAAAGAAGAGAGCATTAATTACCCAAGAGTGTAGAGAAAGCAGCTTAATCCCTCCAGGCAGAAAGCTGTGAAGGAAAAATAAATGAGTGTGGAGACGATATTTCCTCTAACTCACTAACTTGGAGCTGTTTGACTTGAACTTCTGGAAATGGACTTTTCCATCATATTCTAATGTATGGAGACGATCCTGTAGTTTTGTATTTACACAGGCACTGATTTCAGCCTCCAGCTATCATGTATTTGTAATTTGTAGTTGAGCCTTGCTGACCTTCTCTCCCTCCTCCAGGAGGCGCAGCAGGGAGGTGTTGTCGGTCCTCTGCTCCTCTTCGGGGCCTCCTGACTCCAGCAGCTGCTCCTGAAGCTGCTCCTGACTGTCCTCGTCGGCTCCGTCCGCCGTGGACCGAGACCTCTTCAGAGGAGCCTTCACCAGGCCTGAGGAGACACAAACAGGGCAAGATTTTATCACGATACTCGAGTCACGATACGATGTTATTGTGATATTAAGCATTTTTCGATATGGTGAGTAAAAAGACACAAAATGACAGAAAAAAAAACAACTAAATTACTTTAAAAAAAAGACACAAGATGACCAAAAAAAGACACAAAATGACTAAAAAAAAGACACAACATTAAAAATAATACAAAAAATGTATTTATTAATATTAATTTAATAAAATAAAAACAATATATTTAATAAAAAATTATAAATAATTTTAATTTTTTTTTTATGACTGAAAAAACACTAAATTACTTAAAAAAGACACAAAATGACAAAAGAAGACACAAAATTATTTTTAAAAGACACAAAATGACCCAAAAAAAGACACAAAATGACCCAAAAACTAAAAAAAATTACTAAAAAAACCCACAAAATGACCAAAAAAAGACATGAAATGACCAAAAAAAGGAAACAAAATGACCAAAAAAGACACAAATTGACCACAAAATGATCAAAAAAAGACACAAAATGACCAAAAAAAAGGACACAAAATGACAAAAAAACAGACACAAAATGACAAAAAAAGACACAAAATGACAAAAAAAAAAAGACACAAAATGACAAAAAAAGACACAAAATGCCCAAAAACACCACAACACATGAACACTTTAACACAGGGGAGACAGAGCTGACTTCCTAAGTGATTTGGAGACCCCCAGAAATCATCTCACGACCCCAATCGGGGTCCCGACCCCCAGGTTGAGAACAGCTGCTCTAGGCAACAAGTAGAAGAGTTTAACATAGAAGTCAAGCTGGTCCTCCTCTGGCCTCGTGTCTCTACCTTTGACTCTGGCGATGGTGTCCTCTCCGTGCTCTGGTTCGTGCTGCGTGGTTTCTCCCTCGGTGCTGTTCTGCTCCACAGAGTGCTGGTACATGCCGGGGTTCCCCGACAGCAGCCGCACGTAGTACTCCTTACTGTCGTAGCTGATGGCCCGCCGGTAACGCTGAGGCTTCTGGAGGAGGAGAGGAAAGAAAAGAGTTAGTGGGAAAACTGACTTGACAAATGTTTTTCAAATAATTCGCAAAAAGATGCCAAAAAACACCCCCCCTATGGAGAGGCTAGAGTGGATGACATCATCGTTAGAGTGTAGAGGGAGAGAAAAATTTGTCAAAAAAATAAATTTGGAAACTTCGCTCAAGGCCACAGATACCACTCTACAGAAATAATTCAGACATGGAAACGTAGGAAAAAATCTTTTTTATCTCACATTGGTGTGTTATAGTTGTCAGAGTTATAGTTTTGGCGTAAACAGTTCAAATTGTAATCTAATAATGTTTGGGTAGAGTCACGGGCCAAGCCGAGTCAAGCAGACTCAAAATTTCTTTCGAAATTTTCTAGTTACATTTAAGAATGGCTTTCCACTGTTTTATTGCAAATTATCAAATAAATGCATGAAGTTGGATTTCTGCAACACTTCCTCTGCAAAGAAGCCAAAGCTGACATACTGTGGAAGCTGTGCATTAACATTAATACGCAGGTTCATAAAAGTGACTTCATCAGATTTAGCTGTAGCTGAGGGGCTTTATATGGACCTGGGATAAACCAATGAAAAAATACCAATAATGTGCAATCATTTACATGCAAACAACATTCTAAAATTTGACTCCTGGTGCATTTTTGCTAACTATCACAACCTCGTCTGTAACACAAATAAACCCGATTAGTTTTTATTCTAAACTAGCTAGGATGCATTTTTTGATAGCAGTCACACAATGCACTTTAATTTGAGAGGATTTAAGAAGAATGGATTAAATGCAACTTTTAGTTCACAGCAAAATGAGCTTTAAGGAGAGGGCCAGCTGCACATATGCATGTTCACGTGCACATATGAATACAAACAGATTAAAAGAACTCAGAGGCGTTTCAGGCTCCTCCAATATGTCAAAGCAACACATTTAGAACAAGCTCTGAGCTCACATACAGTAACAGGGTGAGTCTGAGACAGTAAGTCCACATTTTTACTGCAACAGCAGCTCCCTGATCAATAGAATCTGGTTTGTTACTATCATGCAGTCACACCAACAGGAGTTATTACTGTTTCCTGAGGACTTGAGGACGGTACCTGGACCAGGACCCCAGCCAGGGCTGAGGGGACCAGGGGCACCAGAGGGGGAGAGGAGGGCTGGAGAGGGTCAACAGAGGAGGAGGAAGAGGAGGAGGAGGAGGAGGAGGAGGAGGAGGAGGAGGAGGAGGAGGAGGTTTACAGTCAGCTGGAACCTGTTTTCACATGGTTTTGTGTCTAAGTGACTAATGGGGACAACAGTTTAGAAAATGGTTCAATATTGAATGAAAGTGCTTTAGTAATTTTGTGTCTTTTTCTTAAATAATTTTGTGTCTTTTTTAATATATTTGTGTGTTTTTTAATAATTTTGTGTCTTTTTTGGTAATTTTGTGTCTTTAAAAAAAAAAGAAAAGAGTCTTTTTAGTAATTTTGTGTATTTTTTTGGTCATTTGGTGTCTGCAGGATTGTGAACTCTTCCAACAGCTACTGCAGAAAGTAAACAGGCAGTAATGATATTCAGCTGAAGGCTGAAGTGTGATTCTGTCAAACAGCCTGAGACTTTTCCTTCAGCATCTTTAAATTATACATTAAATTATACTAAGCCAGGGGGCATGGAGCTCATTTTACTGGGCAGATTTTCAGGGTCATGAGCCAGAAAAGTTTCCCCTGAAGGGTTCTGAAGACTCTCTGCTGCTCCATTCACTTCCATCAATTTAACTTCCCTTTAATCCCTTCTGGCTGTTGGTATTGTTGATAATTTAGACATTATTATCAGTTTCTCTGAGCAAAATCGCCAGCTAAATGTTTACAGCATGGGTCTCAAACTCGTGGCCCTCGTGACGATATTTTGTGGCCCCCACCTTGATATGAAAGTTTAATGTGAGTTTTATATGAATGGCACTTTACCGTGTTGTGTGTGGAAGGTCCCTTTAATTACTTTTTGGGTAATTTTGTGTCTTTTTTAATAGTTTTGTGTCTTTTTAATAGTTTTTTTTGTCTTTTTTTAATAATTTTGTGTCTTTTTTGGTAATTCTGTATCCTATTTTTGTAATTTTGTGCATTTTTTTTAGTAATTTTGTGTCTTTTTTTGGTAATTTTGTGTATTTTTTTAGTAATTTTGTGTCTTTTTTAAAATAATTGTGTCTTTTTAGTAATTGTGTGTCTTTTTTAAAATAATTTTGTGTCTTTTTAGTAATTTTGTGTCTTTTTTTTATCAATTTGTTTAAGTAATTTAGTTTTTTCTGTCATTTTGTGTGTTTATTAAATCATTTTGTGTCTTTTTGGTAATTCTGTGTATTTTTTTAGTAATTTTGTGTCTTTTTTAAAATAATTGTGTCTTTTTAGTAATTGTGTGTCTTTTTTAAAATAATTTTGTGTCTTTTTAGTAATTTTGTGTCTTTTTTTTATCAATTTGTTTAAGTAATTTAGTTTTTTCTGTCATTTTGTGTGTTTATTAAATCATTTTGTGTCTTTTTGGTAATTCTGTGTATTTTTTGTCATTTTGTGTATTTTTCTGTCATTTTGTGTCTTTTTTTGTAATTCTGTCTTTTTGGTCATTGTGTGTTTTTTTTAAAAGCAATTTAGTGTTTTTTCAGTCATTTTGTATCTTTTTTTGTAATTCTGTGTCTTTTTTTGGTCATCTTGATACTGCCTCCAGCGGCCCCCAGGTAATTTGAGTTTGCGACCCCTGATTTAAAGTGTCAAAACGAGATGATGAATTGTGTTTTAAGAGGCTGACATTAATATTAAAACACCCTAAAGGACATGTGGCCTGTGAGCCATCACTTTGTGTCCTCCTGACCAGATAAATCTCTGTGCAGTGAGGGGAGGAGAAGCAGACAGAGAAAGAGGAGGATTATCTGCCCAACAAACAAAGCTAAATGTGTCTCATGGTGCCAGGCTGGTGAGCCTCCGGCTGCTGGTGTCGCCTCCTCACATGACAGCCAGCAGCTCGTCCAGCAGCGCCTCTATTTCAGGAGAGATTCTCACAAGTTCACCGCTCGGCAGGAGGCGGACACAGTTAGGACACAATGGGAAGTTATTCTTCATTAATTTAGGGGATGTAATAGCTGCAGTTAGGACACAATGGGAAGTTATTCTTCCTAATTTTAGGGGTTGTAATAGTTGCAGTTAGGACTTTTAAATATATATTAAATGCAGGTATTTGTGTCCGTATATCCATTAATTCACATATCATCTTTTACTTGCTTTTATGGAATATTTCACCTGCTAAATTAGTATTTGTATATCAATTATTCAACCGAAATTATCTTGAATTATTGGAATTATTAATTTTTTATGAAGTGTTTTAAACACTAAGGGGGAGGGGGGTAATATTTTGAGAAAAAAGTTCATGAGATTAAAGTGGCAAATCTACGAGAAAAAAGATGCCTTTTTTCCATTTTTTTCTCTTAAATCTGCAACTTTTTTTCTTGTAGATTTGCCACTTTAATCTAGTAAATTTGCAACTTTTTTCTCGAAAAAACTCCCCGGGTTTGTACTTGTATTTTTATTAATTCTTGGCCGTCATAGTCAAGTTCTCCTGGTACAAGCCACTGAAGAATAACTCTGTTTGTACAACTGTTTCTTGCAGATTTTTTTCAAAAATTTTCATTTTTACATTGGAGGTCCAGGTCAATAAAGTAAATATTATTATATTATTATCATAGTGATTGGTAGCCTGATCTTTGCTGATTATCTGGAAGAAATCCATGTGGTTCTACGACCAAACAGAGAGACATGGGGACCTCGTTTAGATAATGTGAAGGAAATTTGGTGTTTCCTGCATGGTGGGCCATGAAGTAGGCGGCGACCTACTTGATATTCAAGACGCAAGGCATTGTGGGAACTCACTCTGTGAACTTAACTCTGATAACACCATGAGAGAGGGGAACATGTAGACCAGTAGGCTCTGTTCTGATGTGATGTTTAGGGCAGGAAGATAGGACCACATTGAGTCTTGTTGAAGAATCAATGTTGGGAAATACAACAGAAATAAGTCGAGCGGTGTACGGGACTTTGTTTTTTTTATGAAGTGTTTTAAATACTAAGGGGGGAGGGGGGTAATATTTTGAGAAAAAAGTTTATGAGATTAAAGTGGCAAATCTAAGAGAAAAAAGTTGCCTTTTTTTCCACTTTTTTCTCTTAAATCTGCGACTTTTTTTCTTGTGGATTTGCCACTTTAATCTAGTAAATTTGCAACTTTTTTTCTAAAAAACTCCCCAGGTTTGTATTTGTATTTTTATTCATACTTGGCCCTAATATGGCATCATAGTCAAGTTCTCCTGGTACAAGTTACTGAGAATAACTCTGTTTGTACGACTGTTTCTTGCAGATCTTTTTTCAAAAATTTTCATTTTTACATTGGAGGTTCAGGTCAATAAAGTTAATATTATAAAAAAAACAAATGTAATCTTGAATATTTGAATAGAAGATAACAAAACAAACAGGTTTGTCTCCTAGATTTTATTCTCTATTTCTTTTTTCTTTTTATCGCTGTAGGCTGAGATGTTTTAGTTGTCTGTTCTATTGTTTTTATGACTAAAGAACAGGTGAAAAAAAATGTTTTTGCCAGAATAATCTTATTAATTTCCCTATTTTTATTTATTTTTGCTGTGAAATAGGTGAAAATAAATAGTCAAATGATTATTCTTTAGTGTTTGTTGTTGTAGTACTCATTACGGCCACAGGAGGCAGAGAAGCACCACTACCCCATGTTCTAAATAGGACTAAAACATTCATGATTTCTTCCAGGTGAGTTTAATATTCTCCATACACTTTAAACACAAGGAGTTTCACCTGTTTCACAGAAAAAAACACCAACTTTTATTTTTTTTCCCCTGGCAAAACCTTTTATTATGCCTCCATGTCAGCGATAGCCAGAGCATTATGTAGTCAAGTAGTGTGTTCATGCAGTTTTTTTTCTGAATAAGTGTGACTTTTGGGTGTTTTGGCGAGCTGCAGATTTTTTCGACCAAACAGAGCGACATGGGGACTAGGGTTGCA
Source organism: Centropristis striata (assembly GCF_030273125.1). Taxonomy (NCBI): domain Eukaryota; kingdom Metazoa; phylum Chordata; class Actinopteri; order Perciformes; family Serranidae; genus Centropristis; species Centropristis striata. The sequence continues at coordinate 2,383,268 of NC_081523.1, forward strand.
AAATTCAGGAAATTTTTCAAGGTTGGAAACTTTCCATTGGAATTAATGGGAATTTAAAGGAATAAACAGGAATGTATGGAAATATGAATTTATGGGAATAAACAGGAAATTTACTAAATTGAAGGTTAGCCCTGAACAGGGAACTTAAATAAAGTTATATTTTAGCATAATCTTGACTAAAACCTTTTTTTAAACTTTTGAATGGGTGGGGCCAGGGTCATGTTTTTGCAATCCAATAAAATAATTAAAACTTGATGAAGTTCTACTTACAAATATGTTCAAATATCATGAATATTTCTTGATTTTGAATATTTCCAAAATTCCCCAGCTTAACTTTCAATGGAAAGTTTCTGGAAATTTACTGGAAATTCTTCACCCCTTTGCAACCCTAATGGGGACCAGTGAGATATCCACTGAAGTTACCAGATATAGTTCTTCTTCGTCTGATAAAGGGTTAATACCTGAGCTGAGTTGGTGCTGGGCTCCATCTCGGGGATGTAGGGGTAGTGGATGTAGAACATGTCGTTGCGGACCATCTTCTTCCTCATGCGGCAGGGCCCCTCCGTCATCTCCAGCACGAACTTGTCGAGGTGGGACCCGATGGGCGGGCCCCACAGGCCGCGCTCCCGCAGCAGCTCGTACTCGATGGACGCCCACTCCTCCGTCACGTACTTGAGGGCGTTCTGCTGCCGCTGAGACGGAGGAGAGAGGAGCTGTGAGTGGTGAGTCACTCTGAAGATGCTGCTATAAATGATGCATGCTGTCACATCTTCTACACCACTAACTGTCCTGCTGTTACATCATGATGCTCTGTTACACAACAAGTCTGCTGCTGCGTCCTGCAGCTGGTCTGTCACATAATAAATCATAATGCAATAAAGCAGCTTGAAGTCTCGGTGCACCCATTGTGTTCGGATAATTAGAAAGAGTAACGTCTGCTTAATTCTATCCGCTAAATACCAGGCGGCAACCTCCGGGTCTGAGCAGGGAGGCAAACCAGGAAGTGCCTTAACCCTTTGATGCACAACATGGTCTAAAGTGACCCGACAGAGTTTTTATGTTCTATATCTTTGCTATAAATTATTTTCATCATTTAATATTCCAGGTTTTCCTCAATTAGCTTGTTTTTGATCATCATACATCCTAATTTCATTTTTTCCTTTATTATTTTTTCAATATAATCCCTTTTTGTGTCACTACTCTTCTAATGCACAACATGGGTCAAAAATGACCCGTATCCATTTTTTAGCTAAGAAGCTTGCTAAGCTAACTACTTAGCTAACTTCTTGGCTAAATAGCTTGCTAAGCTAACTTCTTGGTTAAGTATTTAGCTAAGTAGCTTGTTAAGCTAATGAATTAGCTAACTTCTTGGCAAAGTATTTAGCTAAGTAGCTTGCTAAGATAACGAATTAGCTAACTTCTTGGCTAAGTAGTTAGCTTAGCCAAATAGTTAGCTATGTAATAATACAAAAACTTTTTTTCTTCATAAATTATGAGAGGCAAAATGGAAATAATGATCTGTTGTTATCAAGTTCCGTTTTTCTGACTATTTTTTTCAGTTTTTCTGTCAATTTTTTTCAGTTTTTCTTACTATTTTTTTCTGGTTCTTGGGGTAGTTAATTCTATATAATGAGTATTTTTTTCTGACATTTTTTTTCTTTTTTTCTGACAATTTTTTTAACTGATGCTTCGAATGGGCCACAAACCATCCAGACGTCACGGTGACTACAAACATTATTCATATACAGTTTATGGTAAATAATGAAGCTTTACCTCCTGATATTCTTTGTACTGCATGGCCACCAGGTCTCGAACCACAGCGATGTGTGTGAACATCCACTGGAACGTCTCCTGATGATCAGAAATAAAAGAAACACATATTTAAAGATGCTGTGAACATGTGCAGCAGCAGCTGTTGTGTTGTGTTGTGTTGTGTTGTGTTGTGCTGTGTTGTGTTGCTGTACCTGTGCAGACAGGCTGTTCTTGTTCAGGCTGTTCTCTCTCTTGTTGCGGCGGACGCCCGTCAGCTTGGAGAGGCCGAAGCCGCTGCTGACTCGGGACAGTTTGGACTGAGTGGCCGGAGCCACCGCCTCACCTCGACTGATGCACTTCTTCTCATGCACTGAACAGCAAAAGATACAAAAAGAACCAGTTGCATGAGTTATTTTGTTTTGTTTTTTCCACCCACTAAGTCATTTGAACAGCTAAACTCACTTTAAAGTAAGATAAAGCAGCAGAAAGATGCTGACAGAATAAATATATTAACAGGCGACCGTCACGTCCGCCGGTCGCCATCGAGCCACAGCTACCGGCAAACATTTTGACAGCATGGGAAAATCCCCCAAAACAAGGTTTTTAACCGCATTTTAACTCCTTGCCGGTGATTTTATTTGCCTTATGCACCGGATCCTGCTATCCGTGAGACGATATGACCGTGCATTAAAGGTTTTTAGACACCGGACTTGTTGATTTTAAGCACACTGAGCAGCGGCCTGGAGGAAAACCATACCACTGGTAGAGAAACCACATCAATAAAGTCTTTCCAGCGCCTGGTTTTAATGTTTTAACTTTCTAAATGCAAATATCGTTTTAACATTTGATTTCGATGTTTTAACGTTTTATTGCAGAGATCGTTTTAACATTTGTTTTTAATGTTTTAACATTTTAATGCATGATTCATTTTAACATTTTATTCTGATGTTTTAACGTTTCTGTGCAAGCATCGTTTTAACATTTAACTCGGACTGGAAAAGGATTTTAATTAGCGGATGTCTGGATTCTAATCATCCAGCATCATGGGTCCACATCAAAAAACAAATGTAATCTTGAATATCTGAATTAAAGATAACAGAACAAACAGGTTTGTCTCCCAGATTTTAGTCTCTATTCTTTTTTTCTCTTTTTCTCAATGTAGGCTGAGATGTTTTAGTCTCTGTTCTATTGTTTTTATAACTAAAGAACAGGTGGAAAAAACAATGTTTTTGCCAGGATAATCTTATCAAGTTCCTTATTTTTTTCCTTCTGTGAAAAGGTGGAAAAAAAAAAATGTTTGGCAGGTGATTTATTGTTTTTGTCAGGAATATTTCAAGTATTTGTTGTTGTAATACTCCCTACGGCCACAAGAGGCTGAATTGCACCACTACCCATGGTTGAAAAAGGACGAAAAGCATGATTTCTTCCAAATGAGTTTTAATTTCACAGAGAAAACCTACCAAACCTTTTTTCTTGCCTCCACCTATATGATAGCCATGGCCAGATGCATTATTATACTGAAGATTTTTTCTGAATAAGTGTGATTTTTGGGTGTTTTGGCAGCTGGAGATTTTTCTTTTGTTTGCATACAAAATCACCAAATCAGTTCCCTCTGCTAGAATAGTATGCACTCTCTAATACATATAAAGTGTCATAGAAAGTGAATTATTTTTTTAGGTAGTACTCCTAAGCATAAGCATAAGAATGCATGAGAATTTTTATGCCAAAGTGTTTTAAACACTAAGGTTTTAGCAAAAATGTACACTACTGGTCAAAAGTTTTAGAACACACGAACTTTTCCAGAATTTAATTTAAAATGATGCAGTTTAATGTCTCAGTGTACTCTGAAATTATTATTAATAATAATTAATAATTCTTGATTGAGCATGATAGTGTTTTGAAAGTAAAAAAAAAGATTCAAAATCACATTTTATGTTGGACTAAAGGACTAAAAAAGACACAAAATGACCAAAAAAAGACACAAAATGACAAAAAAAGACACTAAAAGACACAAAATGACCAAAAAAAGACACAAAATGACTAAAAAAAGACACAAAATGACAAAAAAAGACACCAAAAGACACAAAATGACCAAAAAAAAAGACACAAAATGACCAAAAAAAGACACAAAATGACTTACAAAGACATGAAAAGAATTCAAAAATGGACAAAATAGCCCAAGACTCCATAGAGTTAAGTTGTTAACCCATTTCTTGTTCCCTGAAAAAGGCCTACTTGTATAATTCTGAAATGTACATTATTTTTCAGTTTTGGTTAAGCTTACCTTTTTTTATTTACCTCTGGCAGTTCACCACTTACCTTTGTACCCTTTCAAGCTGTTCATTTGACTTGAACTGCTTGAATTTCAATAAAAAACTGGAAAAGTTGGTGTGTTCTAAAACTTTTGACCGGTAGTGTATGTGTTTGAGAAGCACCTGATAAATGATGGTGCTATACAACTTTGTGTGTGGGAATTTGAAAACTGATGTTTTAATACAGTTTTGGTGTTTTAAACAGAGCCCCCATTTACTTGAATTCATCAAGACCTTTTGTGTTTTTTGGATTTTTTTGTTTTTCTAAAGTTTTCTTCAAGAACTCAAGATAACACAGGTGAGTAAACGATACATAAATGATCATTTTGCAGGCGAAGTATTCCTTTCAAAGGCTAGTTCTAATTTTTAAAATAATTTTAAACTCTTTCTTCTGCTATTTCATTAACATTAGGCTAACTTTAATTTAAAAAATAAAGTTCAAACCCTCTTTTCTGCCATTAAGTTGCTGCTTATGAAGTCTTATAAATTTGTTTTTTTTGGTGTTAAAGCATTGACAACTTACATTTATATTTTCTTGACTTCTTCCATTAATCGAGCAGATTTTGAATATTTAAAGAAAAGTTCTAACAGTGTCTGGTGACTTGTGAAGTGTCTGCTTCAGCAGAAACTCTGCCAGGAGGCTGATAGTAATTCTCCACCATGCTGACATTAGCAGAAGTACATTAACACTAACCAAGAGAGAAAGACAGATAGAAGCAGCAGCAAAGAGCACAGATCAGCAGTAACAGGCTCCTTCTGGCACAGTTTCCTGATTTTCTTTTTCAGAACAACAAGAGGAGCTCCTGAGTAGTTGATCTAGTTACATAAATCTGGATAATCCACAAACACACAACACAGACTCAGGTCAGGAGAAGTTCAGCTCGTGCACATAAAGTGTGTTTAACCTGTTATTATTATTATTCAAAGAGCTTTTTGGTGGTTGTGGTCAGTGGATGTTTAGGGGGAGATAGCAGGTCAACAATAAATGTCATATAGAAGTGTTGAACATCATCTGAAAGCTGAGAATCTGAAGATTAATTAGAGATGAAGCTCAGGGTCATGAGCCAGAAAAGTTTCCCCAGAAGGCTTCTGAAGAGTCTCTGCTGCTCCATTCACTTCTATGAATTTAACTTCCCTTTAATCCCTTCTGGCTGCTTGTATTGTTGCTAATTTAGACATTATTATCAGTTTCTCTGAGCAAAATCACCAGCTAAATGTTGGGCCAATTGCGGCCCTCGTGACGATATTTTGTGGCCCCCACCTTGATATGAAAGTTTAATGTGAGTTTTATATGAATGGCACTTTACTGTGTTGTGTGTGGAAGGTCCCTTTAATTACTTTTTTTGGTCATTTTGTGTCTTTTTTTGGAAATTTGGGTCTTTTTTTAATATTTTTGTGTCTTTTTAAAATAATTTTGTGTAGTTTGTTACATAATTTTGTGTCTTTTTTTGTAATTTTGTGTCTTTTTTACATAATTTTGTGTCTTTTTAGTAATTTTGTTTCTTTTTTAAGTAATTTAGTTTTTTTCTGTCATTTTGTGTCTTTTTGGGTCATTTTGTGTCTTTTTTAAATAATTTTGTGTCTTTTTTGGTAATTCTGTGTATTTTTTGGTCATTTTGTGTCTTTATTGTCATTTTGTGTCTTTTTAAAAGAAATTTAGTGTTTTTTTTGTCATTTTGTGTCTTTTTTTGGTCATTTTAATACTGCCTCCATGAGGAATTATGTTTTAAGAGGCTGACATTAATAATAAAACACCAACAACATGAAGCTCAGCACTGTGAGTCAAGTTGTTCTGGTCAAAAACATCGAATTAAAATGACTTAATGAATGAATAATTGATTTATTGAAGCCTAGTTGTTGCAGCAATATTTGGGTTGATACCATTTGCTACACACATTTGGTGCTCAATAATGCAATTTTATTCATATGTAGAATGGATAAAAAATGGTCAGAAAAACCCTCCAGAATATAACATCAATATATAAAGAACTTTGGAACAACAGAGAAGAATCCATGCTGAGATTTGGGTTCAAAAACTTTGGTCATTTTGGAGATTTCTGTACTTTCAGCGATTGGATGACGAGCACTTCTGTTCTACAAACTGCAGAGAAACCCTCTTATTATTAATAAACGTAGGAAAGCTGCTCATCCTCTGAATGCTCCAGGTCTCTAGTTTGTGGTTGTAAAGTTTAATTTGGGAACACAAAGAGTCTGTTTTGCTATTTTGGCGATTTCAAAATCGTCAAAACAGCCGAACTTTGCAGCAACAACTTCCCGACATGCTATGCTAACATGCTAAAGCTTCATTAGATCTTCTAGTTTCATATGATTATATATTACTTAATCATATTACTTAAAAAAGACACAAAATGACAGAAAAAAGATACAAAATTGCTGAAAAAAAAGACAAAAAATGACCAAAAATAAAGACACAAAATGACAGAAAAAAAACTAAATTACTTAAAAAAGACAAAATTATCAAAAAAAGACACAAAATGACCAAAAAAAGACACAGAATTACCAAAAAAAAGACACAAAATTACCAAAAAAGACACAAAATTATTTAAGAAAGACATAAAATTATTTAAAAAAAGACACAAAATGACTTAAAAAGACACACAATTGCAGTGTTTTTTCACCAACTTCCTGACATGCTATGCTAACATGCTAAAGCTTCATTAGATCTTCTAGTTTCATATGATTATATATTACTTAATCATATTACTTAAAAAAGACACAAAATGACAGAAAAAAGATACAAAATTGCTGAAAAAAAAGACAAAAAATGACCAAAAATAAAGACACAAAATGACAGAAAAAAAACTAAATTACTTAAAAAAGACAAAATTATCAAAAAAAGACACAAAATGACCAAAAAAAGACACAGAATTACCAAAAAAGACACAAAATTATTTAAAAAAGACATAAAATTATTTTAAAAAGACACAAAATTACAAGAAAAGACACACAATTACTAAGAAACACACAAAATTATTTAAAAAGAGACACAAAATGACTTAAAAAAGACACAAAATTGCAGCGTTTTTTCACCAACTTCCTGACATGCTATGCTAACATGCTAAAGCTTCATTAGATCTTCTAGTTCCATATGCTATCTATCATTATGCTCCTAACACTGACAGTAACAGTAAGATAAGTTAGACCCAGTGTGACTGACCCAGGTGGTTCTGCCAGCTCTTCAGGGCGGGTTCCTCCAGGGCGGGCCGGGCCGTGGCGATGTCCACGTGTCCTCTGTCGTTGCAGGGCAGAGACACTTTGAAGATGTCCTCCAGCATCTGACGCTTGCTGTGCATCAGCTCCGTCCAGACCCGGTTCACCGCCTTCAGCAGCAGCTGGCGCCCTGCAGACGGAGAGAACAGTCATTTATCACAAACAAATCACTGCGTTGAAGTACAACAGTGTTGTGTGGCTGCTTAGTTTCTCATTTAATTAACTATCAGTCTACTATAACTGCAGAAAAGAACTATATAATAATGATGAAAAAAATATGAAATTAAATATCAATTTGTTGGTCATGAGTTACCTTAAAAAGGTTTTTAAAAAAAACATTTTCACATATTTCTAGACATTTTCACTATAATTTTAGTTAGTTTTGTAACCACACAATACAGTTTCAGTTAATTATCATTATCATGTGACCTTTAACCCTTAAAACAAAGTCTGAAATCTAAAAAAAAAACTTTAAAGAAGTGAGGACCGGCCAAATGTCCTCACTCTGTTGGTTAAAAACATGTTGTGGTCCTCACTATGTAGAAGTAATAGAACACACACACACACACACACACACACACAGAAACACACACACACACACACACACACACACACACATCTAGCACGCACGCACACACACACACATACACAGACACACACCTAGCACGTACGCACGCACGCGTGCGCACACACACACACACACACACACACACACACAGACAGATAACAGTGTGTCCTGACCTTCGCTGACGTCGTGGCTGTGCGTGGCGTCCGCTTCGTTCTCCGTGGGCATCATGACGTGCCAGGTGGTCATCCTGGCCTCCGCCTCCAGGCCGAAGCCCTCCACGCTGCTGCACACACACACACACACACACACACACACACACACACACGGCCGGTTAGTGCCAACGGCGGCCTGAGGGGGGCGCCACGGGGAGAGTTAGACTGTTTCTGCTCTGTGTTTCCTGCAGCAGGTCGTGTTACAGCATATTGTGTCCCCAGCAGGATAGGAACCTCAGAGTCTCTCCACCTGCTGGACCTTTGGACACTAGCAGTATTTTTGGCAGGACACACACACATAAAGACTTCCCATGATTTCACTCCAACGGAGTATAAGTGGACATAACGCAGTCTGAGAAACCACAGGAGATGGAAAACAAAAGGTGTGAGACTCTGTCGTACACAAACAAGATCCTGAGAGGCAGAGCAGCTCAGAAATAATCTCAGAGTTTAAGGCAGGGGTCTCAAACTCAAATTACCTGGGGGCTGCTGGAGGCAATATCAAAATGACCAAAAAAAGACACAAAATGACCAAAAAAAAAGACACAAAATGACAAAAAAAAACTAAATTACTTAAAAAAGACACAAAATGACAGAAAAAAGATACAAAATTACTGAAAAAAGCGAAAATTTACCAAAAATAAAGACACAAAATGACAGAAAAAAACTAAATTACTTAAAAAAGACACAAAATTATCAAAAAAGACACAAAATGACCAAAAAAGACACAAAAAGACCAAAAAAAGACACAAAATGACCAAAAAAAAACTAACTTACTGAAAGAAGAAACAAAATGACCCCAAAAAAACCCCACAATTACCAAAAAAGACACACAATTATTTAAAAAAGACACAAAATTACCAAAAAATGACACAAAATTATTAAAAAACGACACCAAAATTACCAAAAAAAGTAATTAAAGGGACCTTCCACACACAACACGGTAAAGTGCCATTCATATAAAACTCACATTAAACTTTCATATCAAGGTGGGGGCCACAAAATATCGTCACGAGGGCCACAATTGGCCCGCGGGCCACGAGTTTGAGACCAATGATTTAAAGGATGAAGCCAAAGAACCACTTAGTACAACCGTCAAACACAATTATGACTTCAACAGCTCTAACAAGGCCAACAAACCACTAAACTCTAAATATTTTACTCTGCAGTGTGACTTCTCCTCATTTAACGTCCTGAAAGGTGACAGAAGATGATTTCTGTGTTTATCATCCTCCACACTGAGAACATGATGAGGCTCTTATGACTCATGCACCAAATCAAACACTTGTCCTTGTTTGACTTGGATAAAAAGAGATTTAACTGCTTCATGATGCAACACTAAATGACTGTTTATGTTAATACTGAACAAGCTGTAACACACTGATGACAAACACATTCAGCTTCTAAGATGTCTGCTTCAAAAGTAGCCAAGTATAACATCTCTCTGGTGTTTTAAACCCCTCTTGAAAATAACTCTAAGATTGAGACCATTATTGTTATTATGCAAATGTGTTTTAATGTTCCCCTTTTTAATAGAAAATGTTGCACATGCAAACCAAAGACAACATTCTGCCTTATGCACACAATAAGTACAAAATAAAGTCTTTCTTAAATGTTTCTCTCTCTCATTTATATTGTTGCAAAGTACAGCCATGAAACTATGATCTTATTTTGTACAAATTTGATCTTGCTTCCAAACTTTTGGCCTGTAGTGTAGCTTCTATTGTGCATTGTCTTTTTATGTAAATGTTTGTTTTAAAGCATCCTGTCTGGAAAGACAGACCATGCAAACCAAAGACACATTTCTGCATTTTGCACACAATAAAATATTCTTCTAGATCTTAAAAAATGGCTTAAATATCTCTCTCTCTCTCTCTCTCTCTCTCGTTTATATTTTTTCAAAGTATAGCAAAGAAACTATGATCTTTTTTTGTACAAATTTGATCTTGTTTCCAAACTTTTGGCCTGTAGTGTAGCTTCTATTGTGCATTGTCTTTTTATGTAAATGTCTGGAAAAGACAGACCATGCAAACCAAAGACAAATTTCTGCATTTTGCACACAATAAAATGTCTCTCTCTCTCTCTCTCTCTCTCTCTCTCTCTCTCTCGTTTATATTTTTGCAAAGTACAGCCATGAAACTATGATCTTTTTTTGTACAAATTTGATCTTGCTTCTATTATGCATTGTCTTTTTATGTAAATGTTTTTTTTAAAGCATCCTGTCTGGAAAGAAAGACTATGCAAACCAAAGACAAATTTCTGCATTTTGCACACAATTTAGTATTTTTCTAGTTCTTAAATTTGACTTAAAAGTGTCTGTCTTACCTCCCGCTGTGCAGGCAGATGAAGCAGTGAGCCAGGCAGGCCACAAAGTCCTGGTCGTGGTTCCCGGGGCCCAGCACCAGGTTCCTGTTGACGGTGAGGACCCTCAGGGCGTCCAGCAGGGCTACCTGCTGGGCCACCGTCTTGTGTGGCCGACAGAGCTGGTAGAGCACGGTGCGGTTCAGACAGTGGTAGATGGTGTCCAGGGACAGACCCTGGGAACGCCGCTTGGACTGCAGGAGGGACGGGAAAACACACCGGAGCAGGAAGTTAGAATGGTGTGTGTGTGTGTGTGTGTGTGTGTGTGTGGATAAAGCTGCTGTGGAAATATTTCAGCAGAAAGAAGATTTGTTTGAGCAAGCGGGGCTGAAGTGGGTTAAGTCGTTAGAGGGTTGTGAATGTAGCTTTGTTGTTCTGCTGTTGTTGTTGTTTTTACTGTCTGAGCAGAAAAACACTTCAAGAGGAAACAAACAGGCTTTTTTTTTTAAGTACAAGACAAAACTTACGTCTTTTATTTATTTTACGATGTTTATCTGTTTGATTGTATTGTTTTATTTATAGCATCTATTATAGCAAATGTATTTTTTGACATATTTTTCTCTCCCTCTGCACTCTCGCGATGATGTCATCCACTCTAGCCTCTCCATTGGGTAACATTGGGGGGATATTTTGGCGTGTTTTTGCCGAATAATTTAAAAACCGTTTGCCGAAACCCTTAGAAAATTCATAGCACACTTGTCATGGCCGAGCCGGTCGATTTGATACCTTTTTAGTGTATGTGAGACCAAAACTCTGGAAAAAGTAGTTGAACGAAAAAAAAACACGGAAGAAATAGAAGAATAAAATCTAGGATTAAGCCGGGTGGAGAGTATATAGTGTGCTCTTTTTATTTCATTTAATGTCTTTTTTTTGTCATTTTGTGTCTTTTTTTTGGTCATTTTGTGTCTTTTTTATCATTTTGTGGTCAATTTGTGTTTTTTTTGGTCAGTTTGTGTCTTTTTTTGGTCAATTTGTGTCTTTTTGTGGTTATTTTTTGTCATTTTGTGGTCAATTTGAGTCCTTCTTTGCTTAATTTTTATGTAATTTGTAACGGAAAAAAAAACACGGAAGAAATAGAATAATAAAATCTAGGATTGAGCCGGGTGGAGAGTATATAGTGTGCTCTTTTTATTTCATTTAATGTCTTTTTTTTTTGTTATTTTGTGTCTTTTTTGGTCATTTTGTGTCTTTTTTTTGGTCATCATTTTAGATTTATACACTTATTATTTATTGCTGATTGTTATATGGAAATGTTTGTTTTATTTTTGATTCTATGTACAGCACTGTGGAGACGTTTTTGTTGTTTAAATGTGCTATACAAATAATGTGGATTGGATTGGATTAAAGTGAAAGACATAAAACGTTAAAAAAAGTTAAATATTGCTGCAGCACGTCACTGTAGGAGAATTAAGTAAAAGAGTTTTAGTCCATTGAGCTGTTCGAAGTCACTTGTGCAGTAACTACTTTTTTCCTTTTATTGATATTGCATTTATTTGAGTGGATATTCTGCCCACAGAAACAGGAGAAATAGCTTCCAGGACAAAAGGAGAAAAGTCTGGTTTAATTGGTTTAGGTTCTACATATCTGTGAGCACGTTCTGCACGGAGACGGTTCTTATATTTCAAGTCGATTGAATGAAATAAAAAGTAAACACATCTTAATTCCTCCTGCATGTCGCAGCGTGAAGTACACGGCCGTCTGAATCACTAATCACAGCCGGATAATTCCAAGACACAAAGGCGCATTATGGTTTGAAAAATTAATTTCACAGCATAATCTGCTAATCTTCTCACTCTCACAGCAGTGTGTGCAGAATACAAAGTCCACACACATGACTTTAATTAGAAAAAAAAGTCTCTGAACTCCTTTTTTTTAACCCCCATAATTTACTGTTATTTATCCAAACATCTCTTAGAATTTTTGCATCCTAAAAAAGACAAATGTACGGAGGCCCTGAGAGCTCACAGCGCTGCAACTTAAGAAAACACATCAAATACACAAAAACAAGCAAACTGAGAAAAAATCTTCATCAATCTGACAACACAAGAGCAGCATTTAGAAAACAAAGACCACAACACAACAGAAGTGTTTCCAGAGGACACTTAAAAGTGATGCACACTTCTGGATATGCTAACGTTAGCCGGCAAATGATAGCATGCTAGTGTTAGCGGCTGATCATAGCGTGCTAACGTTAGCCGGCGATCGATAGCATGCTAGCGTTATCGGGCTAGCAAGACCAAGACCAACTCTGTGCCGTTGCAAGAGACCAACTAAAACATGTTTCATTCATTTATTTGATTTGTTTAACTGCAATGTGATTGATACGGGCTAGCGGGCTAACACTAGCGGGCTAACACTAGCGGGCTAACACTATATATCATGCTATAACATGAAAATATTATCATGAAATACCGTGATAATTTCAAGTTATATCGTTATAACGTGAAATTATAATTATCTTGAAATAAAGTGATAATATCAAGCGTGTCCAGACGTGTGCATCACTTTTAAGTGTCCTCTGGAAACACTTCTGTTGTGTTGTGGTCTTTGCAGCGTTTTCTAAATTTTTCTAAATACATATTTGCATGTGTTTTCTTAAGTTGCAGCGCTGTGAGCTCTCAGGGCCACCGTACAAATTGCTCCTTTTGCAAGCTTGAAAAATTGACTAATTAAAAACATAAACTTAATATGAAAATGCTGCAAATATTTAGAAAATTCTAATGCATCCAACTCCAGAGATGCAATAAATACATACATTGCAGACACACTGACAGTCAGTGAGTCGGGCCCTAAATGGACTAACAGCTAGATGTAATTTTTGAGTGCTGCAGTCAGATGGATGCTTGTGATCTAATTCAATCCTGAGCGCGTTCGCTGGCTACATTAACTGGAAGAGGACTCACAGAAGGACTGTTTTATATTCCTCCTTCCAGTGCAGACGATAAGTTGGTCTACTATAAATTGACTCTGGCAGATTGCCTGAATGTAAATGCAGCTTGGCCTCTTAAAGGTTTATACCTGCAGCTACATTCTGCAGATACACGAGAGGGAAACTGTGAATTGCCTTGGAGAGATGCAGGGAATTTCGATTTAATTTCACTAAAAATGCAGCCAAGTAACTTAAAGGCACAATGAGAAGGATTAGTCAGCTGCAGGTTGTAAACATTCAACGTTGGCCCCTCCTCCTCGGCTCAGAAACACCAGAAGAAAATGCCAGAATAATAATTCTAAATAAATAATAATAAAGCACAGTGTACCTCCTACACTGTAACATAACATACAGCAGAAACTTAAGAGCAGAGAACCTGACCACCTGCAGGAAAATGAGTGCTGCAAATATTTGATCAAATAATGTGTTTATCATAAATTAATGGCATCATTTAACAGGCATAGTATTTGTGTCTAGAGTTGCTGGCCCTTTAGGGGTGTTGAAAATAATTGTATAATCGATGCATCGCAATACAGATGTGGATGATTCTGCAACGAAGTAGTGACAGGCCATAATCGATAATTGATAATCAGGCAGATAATGTGGGTAGTAGACTAGGCCTAGGGGTGGGCAATATGGTCCTAAAAGATTATCACGATATTTCAGGGTATTTTTGCAATAACAATATTCTTGACGATATTACAAAACACTGAAAAATACATAGAAAATATGATTTTTTTAGTCTGTATAAATAAATAAAAAACGTTCAACAAAATAAAAATCAATCATAAATCTAATATGTAGTATAAAGTGCAAATGTCAACAGTTGCCAAATACAAAAAAATACTCTTGACACTTGAATATTAGCAATTAATAAAAAAAATAACAATCTAGGGGGTCCGGGGGAATTCCCACTGGAGAATATATTTTCATAAAAGCCCAAATTTGGTGCCTCTCACACATTCTAATGCCACTATTTCATCATATACACTGATCTTATCGTTGCATATTTTAATAAAATATTTCAAATGAGAATAAAGGTTATTTAAGGCATCTTATTTTGACAGTCTTCATGTAAATTCTGTGGTGGATTTAACACATTGTGCTCTTATTTCGAAGGCTGCATGTGTTTAGCGACAGGAAGTAATAGTAGCTTTTTGTGATTAACACAAGTTTAATTGTTAGCTAATGTTAGCTCGGGGCTAACAGACGGCATAATGCAACAGCGTGTTTGGACCGTTTGGACCTCTGACGGCCCGGACAGGTTGATAGGATTTAGGAGATTAACCCAAATGGTTAAAGAATCATACAGAGGCTTGCAAAAGTATTCATCATCCTTGGATGTTTCACCCTTTTGTTGTTTTTACACATGAAATCATGGTCAATATAATTTTGCCTTTTTAAAAAGAATTTGCAAAAAAAACCCTTTTTAATTAGCCTGGGTATACCCAGACTGCCTTGTGCGCTCGAATTTAATTTCGAACTGCGGCGGAGTCTGGAAACTAGGGCAGTTTCTTAGCCCTGTTTTAGGGATCCAATCACAGAGCGGGGAGGGACGGCAAGACGATGGCGCGTACTACTCGGCACTTGGAAGCTTGTAGTTTTCCGAATCCAACATGGCTGCTGCAGACGCGAAACTCTCTTTAGCTGTAGACGGTGTTTTAAATAGTTTAGAGCGAAAGCTGAAAGGCGAAAGGTCTCTCAGCGGCTCCGCTGAGATCACCGGCGTTATGGTAGCGGGGCTATTAGCGTCGCTAGCGGCTATTAGCGCTGTTAGCGGCTAACAGCTAATAGCCGCTAATAGCTAATAGCCGCTAGCGGCTAATAGCCCCTCTACCGCGGACAGCGGAGCCCCCAGAGACCCGCAGCAGCTTGTTTATTGCCCATAAAATCAGTGGATGTGTGTGGCTGAATGACATGAGGGGGAATAAAGCGTGAAAATAAATAATCTTGCAGAAAGCGAGAACTGGAGAAGCAAAGCAGCAAACAACACTCTCTCACAGACACACACACAACAAACATCCATTTCTCTCGCTCTACTACGTCATCTGGTATAACTGATCTGATTGGCTAAGAGCTACCTACAGACGCTTTGATAGACATTCTAAGCGTCCAATAAACGGCTCTGGAGGATCGTAAACCACACCTCCTCTACGGAGAAATGCATTGCTCGTTGCCAGACTAGACCTCATTTGAGAATAGTCTGGTGTTAGCCAGGCTACTTTTTCATAACAAAGTGAGAACAGATTTTTACAAAATAATGTAAATTAATTAACATGGGGACGGTTTGGTTGGTACCTGTCCGATGAGCTGCACGATGAAGTCGACCACCAGCTTGGAGTCCTTGTTGAACATGCCCTGCCACAGCTTGTCCACCACTCGCTGCGTGAAGTAGAAGACGTTGTTGACCAGGATCTGGTAGCTTCCTCCACTGCTGAGGGGCAGGGAGGCGTCTTCTCCTGCAGGAGGAGCAGCAGGAGGCGTTAGCTGACGTTTACAGCGTCTCTTTTCATGCATTTATCCTAAATATGATACTAGAAGGACTTTTTATGTTACAGTAGAATCACATAACCAAACAGTAATGAGTGCTTTAACTGTTTAACTATTATTTGCATTGGTTTCACTGCCTGTAAGTTTACTATTTGAAGCTCCAATATTCCTAAATATTCCTAAAAAGACTATAGTTTTGAGGCATTTTGGCCGCCACCATCTTGGTTTTTTGCAGCCAGAAGTGACCATACAGGTACATCTCAAAAAATTAGAATATCGTGAAAAAGTTTGATATTTTTTGTCAATCATTTCAGAAAGTGAAACTCATACATTATATAGATTCATTACGCATAGAGTGAAATATTTCAATATTTCTGTTAGTGGAAAAAAATATTAGATCATTCCTTTCTTCAATTTCTTGTTAATTTTAATAACTGTTTGTTTGTTTGTGTAATTTGTTTGGACAAATATAATGATAAAAAAACCTGCTAAGATTTTAATTTAACAGCTGAAATCTAGACATTTAACATGGTTTTCTTCATAATAACCAATATCATTATCAATAAAACCATGTTAAATGTCTAGATATCAGCTCTTAAATTAAACTCTTATTAGCTATTTTTATTGTTATTATTATATTTGTGTAAACAAATGTTCCTTTAGTTGTACCAGACTGTATTTTTTGTCATTTTGTGTCCTATTTGGTCATTTTTACATCTATTGTGGTTAATTTGTTTCGATTCAGATAATTTTGTGTTATTTTTTTTATCTATTTTTTGTCATAGTGTCTTTTTTAGTCATTTTTACCTCTATTTTTGTCATTTTGGATAATAACCAAAATCATTATCAATAAAACCATGTTAAATGTCTAGATATCAGCTCTTAAATTAAACAATTATCAGCTATTTTTGTTGTTATTATTATATTTATCCAAACAAATTAAACTTTAGTTGAACCAGACATTAAATGGACAAGATTTCTAATATTTTTTTCCATGACTTTATGTGCTGCATCTGTTTTCTTTTTAATAATATTATAGATGAAGTGTTGTAAAAGAAGCTGTAGGTTACCAGCTCTCTATTAGAGTAAAGACGAGGTCACTGTCTTGTTATTGCTTCAGGAGAAACAGACTGCAGACTTGAGACTAAATATAACAGGAGCAGCCATGTGGAGAGCTGGAGAAGCCTGCAGCTCTTCAGGCTTCAGACTGATCTGCTGAGTCATCAGAGCGTCTCAGAGCCAACGGTGAGCCGGTCCAAGCTGTCCTGCAGCATGTTTTCTGCCTCATCATCAGCTATTTTCTGCTATTAGCCACCAGACAAATGCTGTTAAACTAAACGCTGTAATGTATGACAACAACACATTACCATGTCGGCAAAACAACTTGACTTGTGCTGTATATTTTTAGTTTTCAAGTGTTTCCAACAAGTTTCAAACCCAGAGAAGAATTTAATTTTTCTCAAGGTTAGAGTGTTTTATTTTGTTGCCTTTCAATGGCATCATAAAACATTTAACCACTTTAGTTACTCCAGGAAACATCAGATAATTCAATATTTCAGAGAATAATTGTAAATCACACAATGTCACAGAATTATACAGTGATGCAGCATATTTTCTGCCCCACAGGATACATTTTTCAATACGTGTGTGTCATTTAGCAACGCAATAATCCAGCAGATTATTTATTGATGCGATATTTCAATAGAACCATATGTCGAAACCCTTAGAAAAGTCATAGCACACTTGTCATGGCCGAGCCGGTCGATTTGATACCTTTTTTTAGTGTATGTGAGACCAAAACTCTGGAAAAAGTAGTCGAACGAAAAAAAACACAGAAGAAATAGAAGAATAAAATCTAGGAATAAGCCGGGTGGAGAGTATATAGTCTGCTCTTTTTATTTCATTTAATGTCTTTTTTGGTCATTTTGTCTTTTTTTTGGGTCATTTTGTGTCTTTTTTGTCATTTTGTGTCTTTTTTTGATAATTTTGTGTCTTTTTTTATCATTTTGTGGTCATTTTGTGTAATTCAATATTTCAGAGAATAATTGTAAATCACACAATGTCACAGAATTACACAGTGACGCAGCATATTTTCTGCCGCACAGGATCAATTTTTCAATAAGTGAGTGTCATTTAGCAACGCAATAACCCAGCAGAGAACTTATTTATTGATGCAAATTTCAATAGAGCAGATCAATCAACTGAAATCAATTGCTGTTGAATTTGACACCATGGGGACAACAGGAAAACAGCTAAAAAGTATCTCTTGAACAGAAAGCGTTTCTGTCCAAACCGTAGCTCCTATCATATAACCGACTTCACTTTGAGCATCCTCAGTTCTTCCTGAACGTCTACATATGTGTTTTGTGAAGGAAAATGAAGAATTTGTTTTTTTAGAGCGATCAGAAGAAACTGGTTCCTCTGCTTTTCCTCCAGAAATGTTCCCTGCTTTTTCCCATGGCGGTCTATGAGGCTGTGGGTGGTGTTGGTGGATCATCTGTGGTCCTACGCCCAAACTAGAACTCTGACAGCTTTACCACACCAATGTGAGGGAGAAGACACATTTTACTCCGTTCATATGTATAAATTATTTCTGTAGAGTGGTATCTACGGCCTCGAGCGCAGTTTCCAAATTTATTTTTTGACAAGTTTTTCTCTCCCTCTGCACTCTAGCGATGATGTCATCCACTCTAGTTACATTGGGAGGATTTTTTGGCATGTTTTTGCCGAATAATTTGAAAACCGTTTGCTGAAACCCTTAGAAAAAAAATAGCACACTTGTCATGGCTGAGCCGGTCGATTTGAATTTTAACCCAACCTGATCACATTCTTGGCAGGGAATTTGCAATCATGCCCTCAGGTCGGTGGTATTATGTGCCAATTTGGAAGACAAACCGTTATGCAAATATATTATCCCCTCTGCCATAAGGCTGCTAAATGCACAAAATGCAGTATAAACAGAAAATCATCCTGCATTTGGTTGTTATTGATGTCAATGTACTATTTATTTCTTCTACTGTTTTTTTAATATATATTTTTGTACTATGGACGGGCTGACTGTAAAACTGAATTGCCCTTCTGGGACTAATAAAGTATTCTGAATTTGATACCTTTTTAGTGTATGTGCGACCAAAACTCTGGGAGGACTAGTCGACCCAAAAAAACATGATGAAAAACACACAGAAACGGAAGAAAAAAACTAGGATTAAGCCTGGTGAATAGTAGATAGTGTGCTCTTTCAAGCACACTCAATGAATTGTAGGTTTATGTTTATCCTAAAACTAAAGATTAATGGAGTCATTCAGTGTGGCAGGTGAATACATGGAGGGTCTGGTTCACTCTGTATGAGGGTTAAGGACCTAGTAGGTTCTATTTACAGGTTTTATTATTATATTAGGTTTAGTTCTGACCTAGTAGGTTCTATTTACAGGTTTTATTATTATATTAGGCTTAGTTCTGACCTAGAAGGACGTCAGCAGCCAGAAGATGCTCCATGACTCCGTCCAGGATGTTGGACTGGAACTCTTTCTGCTGCGTTCTGGTGGATCTCTCCGGAGACGCCTGGGTCAAGAAAACAAGATACGTATCAGACTGTTATTTATGAACAGCTACCATGGGGGAGTTTCTATTGGTCTGGCTGGTGTCCTCACCTCCAGCAGCAGGTCGATGATGGGCGTCTGCTTGCTGGCCGGGGTCATGCACAGGTTGTCCATGATCAG
Source organism: Centropristis striata (assembly GCF_030273125.1). NCBI lineage: Eukaryota > Metazoa > Chordata > Actinopteri > Perciformes > Serranidae > Centropristis > Centropristis striata. The sequence continues at coordinate 2,402,842 of NC_081523.1, forward strand.
GACCCTCATGAAGTCGAAGACGTACTTCTTGGCCGGGTGGTTGGTGAGGGACGTCTTGGAGCCCACGTTGCAGTATTCAGACTGGCTGCGGTTCATACCCGAGTCCCCGGCGAAGGCCTTGAACTCCTCGGTGGGAGACCCCGCCTCGTCGTCCAGATCAGTCACCTGAGAATTCATCGGCAGGTTAAAGAGAGACTGGATCCTAAACCTGACACATGTGTAATGCTGCACTTTCTGCTGTTTTCACGGGCATTTAGAATAAGATCGCCACCACCAGTGGAGCTATAATTTATTTATACATATTTAACAATCAACTTGAGAAATTTCATTTATGTACATGTAGATTTACATGTCTCAATATAATACCAAAAAATAACTCTGATGAGAGAAAGCAGTAAAGAGAAAAAAAAGTCAAAATGAGAATAAAAAAGTCCAAATGAGAAAAAAAAAAGTAAAATGAGAATAAAAAAGTCAAAATAAGAAAAAAAAAGTCAAAGAGAAAAAAAGTAAAATGAGAATAAAAAAGTCCAAATAAGAAAAAAAGTCAAGAGAAAAAAAATAAAAATGAGAAAAAAAAGTCAAAGAGAAAAAAAGAGAAAAAAAGTCAAAGAGAAAAAAAGTAAAAATGAGAAAAAAAAGTAAAAATGAGAAAAAAAGTCTAAAAATAAAAAAGTCCAAATGAGAAAAAAAGTCAAAGAGAAAAAAAGTAAAATGAGAATAAAAAGTCCAAATGAGAAAAAAAGTCAAAGAGAAAAAAAGTAAAAATGAGAAAAAAAAGTCAAAGAGAAAAAAAGTCCAAATGAGAATAAAAAAGTCAAAGAGAAAAAAAGAGAAAAAAAAGTCAAAGAGAAAAAAAAGTAAAAATGAGGAAAAAAAGTAAAAATTAGAAAAAAAAGTCAAAATGAGAAAAAAAGTCAAAATGAAAAAAAGTGCAAATGAGAAAAAAAGTCAAAAAGAGAAAAAAAGTCAAAATGAGAAAAAAAGTCAAACTGAAAAGCCACAATGAAAAAAAAGTCAAAGAGAAAAAGTCAAAATGAGAATAAAAAAGTCAGTCATAAAAAAATGAGAAAAAAAAAGTCAATTCACACTCAATAACTTACAAAAATAAAAATTACTTGTTATAAAATAACTGGTCTGTGAACATTTTGAACATGATTTCTGTCCGAGTCATGCAGATAAATCTTCATCTGCAATGGTGGTTGTTTTACATAAAAACTCCCATAATTCCATGCTACTTCATGATGTCGTAAAATAGAGGTGTGAATCAGCGTATCGGCCCCACGATATGATTTTATCCCGATACTTGAGTCACGATACGATATTATTGCAATTTTAAGCATTGTGCGATATCGTGAGTATTGATACAATATATTGGAATTTAACTGTTTAACTGCATTTTGTGTCCAGAAAATTAAATTTAATCAAATTAGAGAAAATGATCAGTCTGTTCATCTCACTTCAGTCTTTTTATTCCATTTCACACCATTTAATTAATTGGAAGCATAAGTTGATCATTTATTTTAGTAGTTAATGTGAAATTTTGATAGAATCTCAACCAAACGGTCCCCGATTTGGGATACAGTTACGCTAAATATTTTCTTCTTTAAAAGAGCATTATAGCAATAACATTAATTGACAGAAAACCATACAAACATTTATTAATGTTGCAGCCTTGCTTCCTCCATGTTCTCGCTGCAGTTTTTTTTTTTTGTGGCTCACTGCTGCGTTTCTTTTTCACTAACAAGCAATTATCTTATTAAATAAACTGTGTGGAAACACATTCCCCTCCGAGGCAAACTGCACAGTCATGCACTTTGTTCTTAAAAACTGCTGTAGTCAAGATTACAGAGCCACAGTGGTGTTAGAGGGTGTTCCACAGGGGCAGTAACTTAGTTTTTATTGCCCCATAAGAAAGAATCACAATAAATCTGCAGCAGGTTGAGAGTGTTACTGATCAATACGTGTGATTACTTGCTCTGGTGATGAGATTTCTTGCTTTAAAACCCAATTTCAGACCCATTGCTGAGGAATAAAAGCCCCTTATGTGCTTGGATTTAAAGTCTTGAGGCAGATTTGTGCAGAAGAAGGTGAAGTGCTTTATCTCCTGGTTGTCACCAGTGAAGTTCAGAGGTTTTCTACTGTTTTAAGGGAAACAATGAGCAGCCTTACCATCTCTGAATAGGGCCGGATGTTGAAGGGGAAGACGGTGGCAGCCAGAGCACACAGGAACTCAGCACTGTGCCACATGGGGGACAGGTCCGGCACGTTGTGGTACAGATACCTGAAGAACTGCATGAGAGTGACGGGGTACTCCCTCAGCCAGGAGCCCTCCTCCTCAGACTGCCACGGCTGCAAATAGATACAAAATAAAACCAGTCAAGCAGTGAATCCACAGTGGAAGTAGAAGTATTCAGTGACATGTGGTCAGGAGAGACCTCACCTGTCATCAAGGAAAGAAAAAAAGTATTACCTTATTTATTTCATAGCACCAACATTTTTATACTGTATATTCATATTTATTCTGCACTGGAATTCTATTCTACTCCTTAATACTTACTCCTTCTTTAGACACTTTATTTTTTATTGTATTTTATTGTATTTTTATATTCTATTGCTTGAAGTATGCCTAGGTTGTTCTTTTTATTTAATTGTGTTGTTATTGTCTCTGTGTGTAATGCTGCTGCTACACTGTAATTTCCCAGCTTGGGATAAATAAAGTATATCTATCTATCTATATATCTATTAATATTTATCCAGTGATTTGCACTATAAAGTTATTTTTTTTAATCTAACTCCAGTTTTAGTCAAAGTCAAGTCAAGTCAAAGTTTATTTATAGAGCACATTTAAAAACAACCTCAGTTGACCAAAGTGCTGTACAGTTATTAAAATAGAATAAATCATACACAACTGGATATAAATAAAAACAATAAAAAGAATAAAATACTAAAAACAGTAAAACAATAAAATAAAATAGAATAAAATAGTTATAAAAACTCAATCCAAAACAGAGTGAGAGATAAAAAAAAGTGTTTTAGATGATTTTTTATTTAAAATTGCTGAATTTTCACATTTGCTGTTCAAATAGTGAGAAGAGACGTGTGGCAGCAGCCACCATGGATCGATCAATGACTCGCTAACTAACTGAGCTGCCATGCTGCAGTGAGACCGTACTGCTGTCTCTCTGTATGTCGCTATTAAAATGTTCAAACACTTTTGCTATATGAACTACATTTCCATAGTTTAGCTGATGTTTATAATGTACAGTGTTTTTTGTGCTGAGCGATAATTAAACGGCTGTGAAAAGGCACTAAGTGAGTCAGCAGTTCTCCTGCCTCATGGTAGGGGGCGCAAGTGATCCCAGTGATTCTTCTTACGACTCCTCGGCTGCAGAATAAGTGACAGCAGCTACAATCTACAGTTAGCCATCCGTTAAAATGAGAAAAAAAGTTGAAGTCAAGAAAAAAAGTCAAAATGAGAAAAAAAGTCAAAATGAGAAAAAAAAGTTGAAGTCAGGAAAAATGAGAAAAAAAGTCAAAATGAAGCCATGAAAAAAAGTCGAAGTCAGGAAAAAAAAGTCAAAATTAGAAAAAAAGTTGAAGTCAGGAAAAAAAAAGTCAAAATTAGAAAAAAAGTTGAAGTCAGGAAAAAAAAGTCAAAATGAAAAAAAAGTTTAAGTAAAAAAAATACAGTCAAAATGAGGAGAAATAAAAGTCAAAATGAGAAAAAAAGTCAAAGTCAGGAAAAAAAGAGTCAAAATAAGAATAATAATAGTAAGTGACAGCAGCTTCAATCTACAGTTAGCAAGTCAAGTGCAACCATCCGTTTATTTATTTTTTCATCTACAAACTTCTACAAATTGTTCAGAAGGAGTGGGGCTCCATTTATATCATGGGCTCCATTTATAAGTAAAGGTAACACCATAATAACATTTATTTTTTTTAAATTAAATGTGCTTTTTTGTGTGCAACAGTTTGTATGTGTAAATAAAACTGATATGAGATAGTAAACATAACCTGTTAACTGCTGCCAATTAAATAGTGAATAAGCTACTCTGTAGGGTAGGGGTGGGATATTTGAGAGTATTTTGCGATAACGATATTCTTGACAATTTTATAAAACACTGAAAAATATACAGAACATTATTTATCAGTCTGTATAAATATATAAAAATCATACAACAAAATAAAAATCAATCATCGCCACAGTCTGGGTTATTAATGGAAACTCTTACGTCACTACGGCAACAAGAAGGAATGTTGCCAATATCATGATATGCATTTTATTACTCATAAAAAAAATATACCAGTTTAATAGTGAATGATACAATATGGCACACCCCTACTATAGGGTTCATATGTTGTAAATGTGATTGTGATGAAGTCAGAGCCTCACCACACCTCACTGAAGCGTTCAGTTCAAATGTCAAACTGGTTTGGAGTAAAGTGGAGCTCCTTCAGCAGCAGTTGGTGCTGTGAGTGAGGAGATTAAGCTCCCAGGAGGAGGAGAGAAGCTGCAGAAACCGGCAGCGCGGCACTGAGAGATCCACAGAGAAACTCTGGGAGTGAGAGTGAGGAGGAGGAGGAGGAGGAGGAGGAAGAACAGCGTGTGTGCCGAGTCACTTTTGTTGGATTAATGGAGCTTAAAAAGACACCTTTAAAGGATCCAGGCAGCCACTGCAGGGAAATCCCACATAGGAAATCCACTTAACAGAGTAATGAAGAGGAGAAAGGAGTTTATAGAGTCCAACGCTCTAGTGGAGGAAAGTAATCTGCTTTCATGATGTAATTAGTCAAATTATGGCTAAAGAGGCTTCTCTTAGAGCTGGAATATTAATCCTGAGAGAGTTATCTCCTTCATAAATTAAATTTATTTTTTCTCTACTTTGTGTTGTGGCTGCAGAAGACAACTTGTTTTAGGGAAGATTTTAATATTGTACAAAAACAAGCTGTAGGGGTTTGGAAAAAACTATTTTTTGCAGAACTACAATGATGAAACAAGTAATTTATAGAACATCTGAAAATATTATACGTTTTTAGGGATGTTGCTTGGACTCAAACTTTCTTTAAATCTGATTTTATCAGCTGTTTGAATATGTTTTCTTTACATTTACATCCTAGTTATCTCCTTAATAAATTAAATGTAATTTTTCTGTACTTTGTGTTGTGGAATCTTCTTGTGGCTGCAGAAGACAACTTGTTTAAGAAAATATTTTATGATTTTACAAAAAAAACAAGCTTTATGGGTTAGAAAAAACACTTTTTTGCAGAACTACAATGATGAAACAAGTAATTTATAGAACATCTGAAAATATACATTTTTAGGGATGTTGCTTGGACTCAAACTTTCTTTACTTCTGATTTTATCAACCTATTTGAATATGTTTTCTTTACATTTACATCCTGGAGTTATCTCCTTAATAGATTAAATGTAATTTTTCTGTACTTTGTGTTGTGGAATCTTCTTGTGGCTGCAGAAAACAACTTGTTTAAGGAAATATTTTACGATTTTACAAAAAAAAACAAGCTTTATGGGTTAGAAAAAACACTTTTTTGCAGAACTACAATGATTAAACAAGTAATTTATAGAACATCTGAAAATATAAGTTTTTAGGGATGTTGCTTGGACTCAAACTTTCTTTAAATCTGATTTTATCAACTGTTTGAATATGTTTCCTTTACAGCGTTATCTCTTTAATAAATTAAATGTAATTTTTCTGTACTTTGTGTTGTGGAATCTCCTCATGGCTGCAGAAGACGACTTGTTTAAGGAAATATTTTACCATTTTACAAAAAAAACAAGCTTTATGGGTTAGAAAAACTATTTTTTTTGCAGAACTACAATGATGAAACAAGTCATTTATAGAGCATCTGAAAATATAAAAAAAAACATTTGTTTGCTTATAAGTTTTTATGGATGCTTGGACTCAAACTTTCATCAACTGAAATGTATTCTTATTTATCAAGTGTTTGAATATGTTTTCTTTACATTTACATCCTAGTTATCTCCTTAATAAATTAAATGTAATTTTTCTGTACTTTGTGTTGTGGAATCTTCTTGTGGCTGCAGAAGACAACTTGTTTCAGGAAATATTTTACTATTTTACAAAAAAAACAAGCTGTATGAGTTAGAAAAAACACTTTTTTGCAGAACTACAAAGATTAAACAATTCATTTACATTACATCTGACGATAAAACTGTAATTATGCTGTGATTATATGTTTTTTTAGGGATCTTGAAATGTTTTGCTTCTGATTTTGAAGATGTTTTCTTTCTATCTACATCGTACTGGACACATTTAATCAGATTGTGATATCTGTCTGGGTTTTTCCTTTTCCCTTGATTATTCTGCTTCTTATGACAATAGAGAAAGGTTTAAAAACAACATATGACAAGTAAAATTTTCACCATTCTCACCAGGTTGAGCATGCTGCGCAGCATGGCCAGCAGCAGGAAGGCGGCCTCGGTGTAGACGTTGTGGATGGAGCCCACCACCGTCCCACTGGAGGCCGGGATGCCGAAGATGAAGGTCCATATGGAGTCGAGGTCAAACTGAGAGGAAAAACACACACACACACACACTAGGGTAATATACGGCCAAAGATTCATATGTAATATAATTGTCAGAGATGTGGATTTGTTGTATGTTTTTGAAACTATGTGATGTTTTTACATCCGAAAAATGAAAAAAATTGGATATCTACAGGTGCATCTCAATACATTAGAGCAGGGGTCTCAAACTCAAATTAGCTGGAGGCTAAAAAAAGACACAAAATGACCCAAAAATACACAGAATTACCAAAAAAGTCACAAAATTATAAAAAAAAAAAAGACAATTATTAAAAAGAGACACAAAATTATTAAAAAAAGACACAAAATGACAAAAACGTCACGAAATTATTTAAAAAAAAAGACAATTATTAAAAAAAGACACAAAATTACCAAAAAAAGACACAAAATTATTTTAAAAAAGACACAAAATGACCAAAAAAGACACAAAATTATTTTTTTTTAAAAAGACAATTATTAAAAAAAGACACAAAATTATTTTAAAAAAGACACAAAATGACCAAAAAAAGACACAAAATTACTTTAAAAAATACACAAAATGACCAAAAAAGACACAAAATTATTTTTTTAAAAAAAGACAATTATTAAAAAAAGACACAAAATTATTTAAAAAAAAGACAAAATTACCAAAAAAGACACAAAATTATTTTTAAAAAAGACACAAAATTACCAAAAAAAAGTAATTAAAGGGACCCACACTCACATTAAACTTTCATATCAAGGTGGGAGCCACAAAATATCGCCACGAGGGCCACAATTGATCCGCGGGCCGCGAGTTTGAGACCCATGGTTTAGAGCGTTTAAATATTTTTTTTCCACTTTTGTAAACATTGCAATAAAGGCCATTTGTGCTGCATTCATGCCCGAGGAAATAAGAGTCACTGATATCTAGACATTTAACATGGTTTTCTTGATAATGATTTTGGTTATTATCAATAAAACCATGTTAAATGTCTAGATATCAGCTCTTTAATTAAACTCTTATCAGCTGTTTTTTTTGTTATCATTATATTTGTCCAAACAACTGTTCCTTTAGTTGTAGCAGACATTAAAATGAACAAGAAACTGAAGAAAACAAGGTGGTCTGATAATTTTTTTAGTGATTTTAGTGTTTTTAAAAGGCTCAACTGCTGCATTAATGTGTTGTGTAGTATTGATATGAGTGTGAGTGGAATAAAAGAAGTTGTGGTATACTAACATGTACCTGCAGGCTGTCCGGCAGCTCGATGACGGGCTGCTGCAGGAACAGCGCCATGAGCAGGAAGTAGAGCTCCGGCACGTTGGTGTGTTTGGGCAGCAGCGTCTGCAGGACGGGCAGCCCCGGGAAGTGGCACGCGTCCCGGTTGATCTCTCGCAGCGTGGAACGCCCCCCGGCACTACGGCCCACGTTGAAGCCTAAAGGGGGGGAGGGGGGAGAGTTAAAGGAGGTAAGAGCGCTGCACGGAGCTCGAGTATGTGCCACCAGAAACTGAATTTGAATCATTTATATTTGAATTTGAATTGCTTTTCTTGAATAATTGCATTAAAAACCTGAATTTGAATCACATCATTTGAATTTGTATTGTTCAATTTAAATAATTGCATTGAAAAACTGCATCTGAATTGTAATTTGAAATTTAATTTATTAGTTTGGAACTGAACGTTCAGTTCTCACAATTCAAATTCAGTTCGCAAAATTCAATTTCAATTTTCTGCGACGAACATCCGGGTAAGTTGAGGCAGAGCAATCGAGTGCAGAAAACGGAGGTGCTGATTGGCTGAAGAGGCGCCATGGCAACCGGGTGGCAACAAATGTTACAAAAAAAAAAACGGAGGTGCTGATTGGCTGAAGAGGCGCTATGGCAACCAGGTGGCAACAAATGTTACAAAAAAAATGGAGGTGCTGATTGGCCGAAGAGGCGCCATGGCAACCGGGTAGCAACAAATGTTACAAAAAAAAAAAGGAGGTGCTGATTGGCCGAAGGGGCGCCATGGCAACCGGGTGGCAACAAATGTTACAAAAAAAAAACGGATGTGCTGATTGGCTGAAGAGGCGTCATGGCAACCGGGTAGCAACAAATGTTACAAAAAAAACCCGGATGTGCTGATTGGCCGAAGAGGCGCTATGGCAACCGGGTGGCAACAAATGTTACAAAAAAAAAAAAACGGAGGTGCTGATTGGCCGAAGAGGCGCTATGGCAACCAGGTGGCAACAAATGTTACAAAAAAAACTCGGAGGTGCTGATTGGCTGAAGAGATGCCATGGCAACCGGCTAGCAACAAATGCTACAGAAGAAAACGGAGGTGCTGATTGGCCGAAGAGGCGCCATGGCAACCAGGTGGCAACAAATGTTACAAAAAAAAAGGGAGGTGCTGATTTGCTGAAGAGGTGCCATGGCAACCGGGTGGCAACAAATGCTACAAAAGAAAACGGAGGTGCTGATTGGCCGAAGAGGCGCTCTGTGTATCTGTGCTCGATTACTCTGCCTCAACTATCCGGATGTTTGCCGCAGAAAATTTTAATTTAATTTTGTGAACTGAATTTGAATTGTGAGAACTGAATGTTCAGTTCCAAACTAATAAAATCAGTTTCAAATTATAATTCAGATTCAGTTTTTCAATGCAATGATTCATATTGAACAATAAAAATTCAAATGATGTGATTCAAATTCAGTTTTTTAATGCAATTATTCAAGTTAAGCAATTCAAATTCAAATATAAATGATTCAAATTCAGTTTCTGGTGGCACATATTTCAGCCCGTTCTCGAGAGGCCCTCTGACTAAAGGCGTCTACTGGCTTTATCAAGGAGGTGATTACAGTAAGAACCCAGGATGATCATTGTCTCACTGAGCTAATCAGGCAGGATTTAAACTGGACACTAGCAAAATAACTGAAATGATAAGGATCTGGTTGACAAACTCCAAATCTAAAGGGCTTCAACCTGACAGCACACATTGTGACAAAGCTACAGCAGTGGTAGTTCTGTTAGGCCAAGTCACTACTCAGAGAGGTTTCAGAAGCCAGGTCAGTGGTTCTCAACCTGATGATGATGCTGATGATGAGGAAGATGAAAACAAAAAGAACTCTAATGGACACATTTGTGACACACATATTGTGTATTTTTGTCTTAGGGTTCTTTCACAACCTGAGTCTGTTTGGTTTGTCCGTATCAGAGTGAAATTGATACATTTGGGGCATCTTATTCTGAATTTCGTCGACACAACAAATACATTTTCGGCGCGATGCAATTAGATGATATCACATGGTGTGTTACCTGCAGGTAAGAGTTTTATAGTGCAAAGTGAGAAAGAATGACAGTAAAGTGTTTATCCTTCATGTCAGCTCGCTCTGAACCGACTCAATGAATTTACCATAAATATCACAATACGGGTCACTACATTATATATGGGCGGCTGGTTTGACTACGGAGAAGCGAATGAAGGCAGCAACCAATCAGGAGGAGGATCAGAGTCCAATATGTAGGCTACCTACCCTTTCCGCTTTGATGAATTGCTGGTGTGTTGTGATGAATTGCTGGTGTGTTGTGATGAATTGCTGGTGTGTTGTGATGAGTTGCTGTAGTGTTGTGGTGAGTTGCTGGTGTGTTGTGATGAATTGCTGGTGTGTTGTGGTGAGTTGCTGGTGTGTTGTGATGAGTTGCTGGTGTGTTGTGATGAGTTGCTGGTGTGTTGTGATGAGTTGCTGGTGTCTTGTGGTGAATTGCTGGTGTGTTGTGATGAATTGCTGGTGTGTTGCGATGAATTGCTGGTGTGTTGCGATGAATTGCTGGTGTGTTGTGATGAATTGCTGGTGTGTTGTGATGAATTGCTGGTGTGTTGTGATGAATTGCTGTGTGTTGTGATGAATTGCTGGTGTGTTGTGATGAATTGCTGTGTGTTGTGATGAATTGCTGTGTGTTGTGATGAATTGCTGGTGTGTTGTGGTGAATTGCTGGTGTGTTGTGATGAATTGCTGGTGTGTTGTGATTAATTGCTGGTGTGTTGTGATGAATTGCTGGTGTGTTGTGGTGAATTGCTGGTGTGTTGTGGTGAATTGCTGGTGTGTTGTGATGAATTGCTGGTGTGTTGTGATTAATTGCTGGTGTGTTGTGATGAATTGCTGGTGTGTTGTGATGAATTGCTGGTGTGTTGTGATGAATTGCTGTGTGTTGTGATGAGTTGCTGGTGTGTTGTGGTGAATTGCTGGTGTGTTGTGGTGAATTGCTGGTGTGTTGTGATGAGTTGCTGGTGTGTTGTAGTGGATTGCTGGTGTGGTTTGCACTTCAGGGCCACCGTATTTAACCACCAGAGTTAAATTAAAATGGACTAAACTTTGGGTTGTGAAATCGTCCTTAAAAGTGAAGAATTAGAGCATAAAAGTGCCTGTTAAGAGAAAGTAAAAAGCAGAGCTTATCAGCAAAAAGTTCAAACTTATACCTGCAAACATTTAAACAGATAAGGTTTCAGGTTGAGAACCACTGAGCTCAGGAGGGGCTACGGTCGCAGCAGCAGCAGCAGCAGCAGCAGCAGGGGGTGCAGGGAGGCAAAAAATGAGAAGACGAACCCTTGGCTGTGAGGCGCACAAACTGCGCAGCTTTGTGTTTACTGAACGACGGCCAACTCCGACGGAAAGCGTTGCCAGAGTGAGGAGAGGCGTCTGCTGAGCCATATTACAACATACAGTATATTCACTGCACATCATCACTGCATGCTTCTGACTCCTGTCTGCACATCTTAACCATTTGAATTAGGGCCGGGACTCGATTAAAAAAATTAATCTAATTAATTAGAGGCTTTGTAATTAATTAATCGAAATTAATCGCATTTTAATCGCATATAAATATTTGACCTGAGAACAGTGAGAAGTAATTTTTTGTGTAGCAATAGCATATTTATAAATATAGTACATTTCATAAATCCAGGTAGCCTATAGGTAGGTAGACCTTCTGTAAACTAGAATACTTTGGTTTTTTAAGTAAAACACAATCCACGCTAGCTACCACACTAGTCGCTAGCTGCTATATGTTTAGCATTGAGGTGATACTTGAGGCTGGATGTGCTGCTATGGTGATATGTGAATTCCTTGTTGCCTAGCAACACAACCATGCTCTTATGGACGCTTCCATCCGTTGGTTTTTATTAACTAAATGTCCCATCATCCACGGGGCCAACCAAAGGTCTCATCAGCTTCTTCCTTCATGTTCACTGTGGTTTGTTGTTGTCTCAACTCATCAATGCTAGTTGGTGCTCCAGTATAATCGGTCCTCCTGAAACTCATTCAGTGAGAAACGTTCCGCGGTGCAAAAATAAGTGCGCTTAAAATGCAATCATTTCTTAAACACGTTCATTTTTGTGTTATTAATTAATCTTAATTAACGCATTAAAGTCCCGGCCCTAGTTTAAACTTGTTTTCGGGCTAAATTCAAGCACAACGCCCTTTGCAAGACAGCTTCAGAGTGAACACTGAGTCTCAGATGTGTGTTAGTGACGGTGCTCGGGGCTCCTGCACTCACCCAGCACCGTGCCGATCTTGTTGGTGAGGACGGAGTCGGTGTGGTCCAGCCAGCCGCCTCCACACAGGCCCTCCTTGAAGCGGTTGAGGATGGACTGGTTGGAGAGCAGCACCACCAGGATCCAGAGAGCCGCCGTCACCGTGCTGGAGTGGAGGTGTTCCTCCATGAACATCAGGAGCCAATCAAAACCCAGCGTCCGCACCAGCTCCTCACACGCCCTGCAGGGGGAGACAGAGAGCACACGGGGTCAACTGATGAGAAAAACACATTTTTTTATTATTTCGCAGTGACCAGATTTGTGGTAAAGGATTTACACCAGGCGGCAACCTCCTGGTCTGAGCAGGGAGGCAACCAGGAAGTGCCTTAAGCTGCATTTTACTGAAAATTCCAGCAGGGGGCGCTAAGTGTGGCTGCAGAAGCATTTTGGTCCATTCATTTTGAATACAAAATAAGAAAACTTCTGACTTGATTTATTAGCTCAGAAATGTTTTTCAGGACAACACTATGGTCTCAATCACTAGTAAAAAATCTTCTTCAAGACAATCTGATGTTAATAGTTCTAATAATGGCCCCATTTAGAAGAAAATAGAATATAAAGAATCGTATGATTTGGGGCGGGGCTACCTTTGATTGACAGGTCACTGACAAGGCGAGCCGTCATCAGGAGAGAAGCAGAACAATGCGTATCCACGGCAACGTGTCAATAAAGTTATATATAACGTGATATAGATATGAAAAAGGAGGTTTAGCGGTTTGTAATTTTTGGTAATTTTATGTCTTTTTTTGGTAATTTTAACATGTTATTGGTAACTTGGACAATTTAGTGTCTCTTTTTGTAATTTCACATCTTTTCTACATATTTTTTTTGGTCATTTTGTGTCTTTTTCTTGGTCATATAATGTCCTTTTTGGTCATTTTACATTTTTTGTTGGTCTCTTATGTCTTTTTTTGTTATTTCTGTGTCTTTTTTATGTCATTTTACACCTCCTTTTTTAGGGTTAGGGTCTTAATGTCTTCCTGGGTGTTCTGCTTGGGAAACATTTAAGGTTTATTGCTGGTCATTTTTTAAATAATTTCACATGGTTTTAAAAAAAATCTTTCTACATATTTCATTTTGGTAATTTTTTGTTGTCTTTTTGTGTCTTTTTTAGTAATTTTTACATTGTGTTTTTTTTTTTACGTCACCTGGGTTTGTTCTGAAAGAGTTTCCATGGCAACGTGTCAATAAAGTTATATATAACGCTATAGAGATATAAAAAAGGACGTTTAGCGTTTTGGTCTCAGGACTTTGACCCTTTCACTTATTATTTATATACAGTCTATGGTTTACAATCATAAGAAGTTAGTGCATTTCCTATTTTTTGCAGGTTTAAAAACGTGCATATATGCACTTATTTGGGTGGAATAGGGGAATTAATTCCAGGAAATTGACTTCAGAGTTGAACACATTTGATAATGTTGTGAATATTCACATTCATTAATAGGGATTTTCTTTCACAGCGTTCAGGATTTAAGCAGATTGAGGGGAGACTTTAGTCTTACTGGGCGTTGACGGTGCATTTCTCTCTGGTGGTGAACAAAAGTCTGAGCAGGTTGTCCAGCAGTCGGTTTCTCAGCAGAATCAGGCTGGCAGACAGGAGGCCGCCGAAGTCATCGTCATTACCTGGAGACATGAAAGGTTTTCACAAGGAAACAAATCGTTTAGTTAGAAAGTTAGAAAATAAGCTGAAAATAAGTGAATATATGCAATATTCATCTATTTTACAATCAGAATCAGAATCCTCTTTGTCATTGCACAGAGTTCAAGTACTTAGTACAGCGAAATATATATATATATATATATATATATATATAACAATATATGATCCAAATAGACCTATTTTTTGGCATGTATCAGCAGAAAAAAACAAAGTTAATGTACAGTATCGTGCAGAAGTTTCAGGCAGGTGTGAAAAAAGCTGTAAAATAAGAATGCTTTCAAAAATAAAACGTTAAAAAAAACCTTAATTATTTATTTTTATCAATTAACAAAATGCAAAGTGAGTAAACAGAAGAAAAAATCCAATCAATATTTCTTGTGACCACACACCTTTACACGCCTTTAAACCAGCATCAAGTCTTTTAGGCATTCTCAGTAGTTTTGCACAGTCTTTTATCTAATTTAGTTTTACCTCCGTCAATCTTCTCCTCGTTGTTGATCTCCATGACGACAAACTTCTCGCAGACGGCGAATGTGGGAAGAGTCGAAGAGATGAACTGACCGAACCTGTTGAAGGTGAAAAAAAAAGGTGTTTTTGCAATCTCTGTGCACAGTTAGCGTCGCCGGTTAATTCACGTTCAGTGGCGGACACCACGTGTACAGTTAGCATGCGGGTTTGTTTACAGTAAGCGGCGGCTGCTCTGCAGTTAGCGATGGCGGCCGCAGTTATTGAGCTGAACAGTGAAATACGAAATGTTCCCACCAAGGTTATTATAGTTAACGAAAACTAACGAAATAACGAAAACTAGAATCAAAAAAACATTTTCATTAACTGAAATAAAAATAAAAATAAAAACAAGGGTTTTTAAAAAAACGATAATTAACTGAAACTGTATTTTGTGGTAACAAAACTAACTAAAACTAACTAAAAATTATAGTGAAATTTTTTGTTTTCGTCTTTGTCAACTTTTTTCATCCGTAAACCTTTTTGGTTGATATGAAATCTATTTCATCTATCTGGTTTTATGACTTAATAAACTTATTGGGGCTGAGATGGATCAGACAAAGGAAATAAAGGAAACATTTATTGTGACCTTATTGAATCTGGACCCAACAAATACCCCATTACAAAACAACTACAACTAATAAAAACTAAGCTAAAACTAAGCATTTTCCAAAAAATAAAAACTAATTAAAACTAGCAAACTCACTCTAAAAACTCATTAAAACTAACTGAATTTGAAAACAAAAAATCACAACAAAATTAAAACTAAAACTAATGAAAAATCCCAAACTATTATAACCTTGGACAGAAGCAATGTTGATGGCTGATGTAAACAACAATTATCGAGTCCACAAAAACTGTCGCGTCCATTTTTATATATCAAACGATAAGTCTATTGACTATCCTGATAGGCCTGATTTATACGTCCCATCCTTATTGTATACTGTGTGTGTAGGTCAAGGTTCATACACATTTTGAGTGGTCAAATTCAAGCACTTTTCAAGGACTTTTAAGGTCCATTTTCAAGCTTTTCCAGGACCTTACAACGGTTGTAAATTGCATGTTTTAGATGACTACTTACATGCTAAAAGGGGTAATTTCACTCAACCATACTGACAGCAATGGTTTTACACTTTTAACAACCAAAAGTACAGTTTGCTAATCTCAATATTCAATTTAGTATTTTTTTCATTGAACATGTGATTATCTATAGTCTACAGATTGCAAGAGAAATACAGTAAGAATTTCAAGCATTTTCAAGCACTTTATTCAAAATCCAAGCACCTTTTAAACCAGAGGTGTCAAACTCAAATACACAGTGGGCCAAAATTTAAAACTTGGACAAAGTCGCGGGCCAACATTGATATTTATTGAAAAAATGGACCTAAACAAGTTCAAACGAAATGGAACAAGCAAAGCTTGATATAACTTAATATTGCAAACATGCAAAATCTAAAATCAAATAAAACAAACAAACACATCAATGGCATTCATTTCTTAAATAAAATTTAAATAAAAATCCTATGTCCCTTTATTTTATATGCGGCCTTCTTTAAATTTAAATTTAACAGTAATCTTTTTCCACAGGCTAAAAATAAATGTGAGAATAAAATAACAATAATAAACCAAATGACTAATAATAATATCCTTCAATGAATGTGCAGCCATTCAAGCCCATTCAAGAAAAAGTGCATAAAGACAACTTTAACTGTTGCTCAGTTTGCTACGCACTGATCTACTGTGTTCAAGCCAAAACACCAGCAGAGCATTCTGGGATTTGTAGTATTATTTGGTATTGCCTTTCTGGGCCAAATATAATTATACTGCGGGCCAAATTTGGCCCACGGGCCAGAGTTTGACACCTCTGTTTTAAACCTTCAAATTACAACATTAAAATTCAAGCATTTTCAAGGATTTCAAGCACCCGTACGAACACTCGATAGGTGTGAGTGTGTGTTTACCTGAGCAGGTCGTACTGGTTGGGGAAGCCCAGCAGCAGCAGACTGAGCACGTTGCTGATGGCGGCGACCGTGGGCTGGGACAGCGAGGTGTCCCTCAGGGTCAGCAGCAGTCTGGGGATCAGCTGGAACTCCCTCAGAAGTTTGGCGTTCTTAGCCGCTTCACTGTTGGACACAGAAAGACGTCACATAGTTAGATCACGGATTCTTCTTCTTCTCTGAAATGAATTTAATCTGGAGGAAAGATTACAGAGTCCTGAAACATACCTGGATTCTGTCAGCAGCTCGATGAAATGTTCAAACAGGGACAGGTGGAGCTCGTAGGGAGCGTGGAGCCACACCTGAGGAGCAGAAGGAGCAGAAGGAGAACTCAACATGGGTCACTAACTACTGGCATCTCAGCACCAAGGTTATTATACTTGGTTATTAAACTAACTACTGCTGCCCCCGCGACCCGGCCCCGGATAATCGGACGAGAATGGATGGAAACTAACTAAATAAAGAAAACTAGAATTGAAAAAACATTTTCGTTAACTGAAATAAAAATAAAAACGAGAGTTTTCAAAAAAAACGATAACTTACTAACTGAAACTGTCTTGTGTGGTTACAAAACGAACTAAAACTAACTAAAATTATAGTGAAAATGTCCTTCGTTTTCGTCTTTTGTTGACTTTTTTTCATACAGGAAGCATTGATAAATATGTTTATTGAGACTGGACTATGTGAGTTGATTATTCAAAAAAGTTCAGCTCTTCACTCGACAAAAATTCAAAACAGCCGGAGCTACAAGAGTTAACTTGAAAGAAAATTTCTAAAAACATTTAGAGTGTGCTTGACTCTGGCCTGTGACTCTATTCATACATTATAAGATTACAATTTGAATTGTTTACGCCCAAACTATAACTCTGACAGCTTTACCACCCCACTGTGTGTGAGAAGAACACATTTTTCTCTCCCTCTCCACTCTAGCGATGATGTCATCACTCTAGCCTCTCCATAGGGTAACATTGGGGGGATTTTTTGGCGTGTTTCTGCTGAATAATTTGAAAACCGTTTTGCCGAAACCCTAAGAAAAGTCATAGCACACTTGTCATGGGCGAGCCGGGCCATTTGATATCTTTTTTAGTGTATGTGCGACTAAAAACAGTAGTCGACTGGAAAAAAACACGGAAGAAACGGAAGAATTAAATCTAGGATTAAGCCCGGAGTATATAACCTCAAGTCATTTAATCATTCATCACCTTGGACTTTAAAAAGCTCAGATGGACTGTTTTTCACTATTTTCTGACATTTTAGACCAACAGTCTGAATGATTAATTGAGGAAATAATTATTAGTTGCAACCAAGGTTATTATAGTTAACGAAAACTAACGAAATAACAAAAACTAGAATTGAAAAAACATTTTTTTTTTTTTTTTTTTTTAAATGATAACTTACTGAAACTGTATTTTGTGGTTACAAAACTAACTAAAATTATAGTGAAAATGTCCTTCGTTTTCGTCTTTGTCAACTTTTTTCATCCGTAAACCTTTTTGGTTGATTTGAAATCTATTTCATCTATCTGGTTTTATGACTTAATAAACTTATTGGGGCTGAGATGGATCAGACAAAGGAAATAAAGGAAACATTTATTATAACCTCTTTGAATATTGCACCCAACAAATACCCCATTACAAAAAACTAAAACTAATAAAAACTAAACTAAAACTAAGCATTTTCCAAAATATTATAAGTCATAAAAACTAGCAAACTCACTCTCAAAACGAACTAAAACTAACTGAATTTGAAAACAAATATTCACAATGAAATTAAAAACTAAAACTAATGAAAAATCCAAAACTATTATAACCTCACTCATCACATAGCGGCCCACTTTCTACTAGGGTTGTCAAAAGTATCGATACTCAAAAAAGTATTTTTAATATTTTATATATATTGTTCTAATTGTTATTGTTTATTGTATTTATTTATTGTTTGCACTACCTCAGACCTGAAGCTTGTTATCATAGCTGCAACTGTTTTTTATTATAAATATTTATATTAATAATATTTTATTATTTATATTTATTTGGTTCTGTTCAATTTTACATGTTGCATTTTTCTTGTTAATAAAAATATTTCTGTTAAATTTTGGGGTCTTTGTTTTTAATCCTTGTGGTATCGAAAATGGTATCGAGTATCGAATATTTTCCTGAGTATCGGTATACAGTTGAACATTTGGTAACACTTTACAATAACATCTAAGAAATGTTTATAAATGGTTTATAAACCAATTATTAACCATTTACAAAGTGCTATACATATTTAATCTTTAAATGGTTTCAACCATTTTCTTAAAGGTATATGAATAATTTCAAAATCATTAACATACTATGGTGTTGTAATATGGTGTTACAAATGTTATAATGAGTGAAACGAAAACTATTAATAAACTATTAATCATAATTTAATTGTTTGTCAATGGTAAATTAATTAGTGAGTATCGGTATCGAGTTGAAAATTTTAGTATCGTGTCAACTCTTTTCTACTTTCTACAAGATTTGACGGCTGTGTGAGAAACTTTTCGGTCGCAGCAGCCAGAAAATCCTAAATTACAGCTGATTCCCTCAGTTTGGTCTTCCAGGTGGAAGCTTTCGGCTGTTCAGCTTCTTTAAACTGCTGGCCTGCATTAATCCTGTCTAATCGAATGAATCTGGCTCTTTATTCCATTAACATTTCCTGGCAGCGTCCCCTCACCTCGAAGTCACAGAGCAGGTCCTGGAAGGCGGTGGAGTTGGGGATGATGGAGGTCTCGTGGCCGCTGTCCACCGTCCCCACCAGGGAGAAGGTCAGGTGGAGGATGTGGCTGTTGAGCAGCGAGCGCTTCTTCTTCAGCAGCATCGCCAGCAGCTGCAACAGAGAAAACATTTTACTTTACAGTGTGTTCACTACACTCCTAATGTTTGTTTTACTGGCATTTTAAAGACTATTTATACCTGCCTCTGTTTTGTAAAACCATATATTTACATACATGTATATTCTTTAGTTCTAGCAAGTTCATTTTGTCTACTCTGAATATTATTCTTAGGTTTCTTTTTTTCGATAAAGGAAAGTAAGAGATGTTTTTTTACCTCTAAGCATAGAGGTAAAAGAACATCTCCTACTGTCCTTTGTCGAAAAAAAGAAACCTAAGAATAATGCATATTCTTTGTAAATTTGCACAGAGGCCTGTCATGATAACAATTTTTTTTGTAATAGATATTATTGTGGAGTCCATCCTTTTCCACAGCAATTAATTTTTAAATGTCAAGAATATTAAACATTGGAATTGAAAGGCACTCTCGGGCTCTGTTAACAGAAATTGCACTGAGATAAATATTATATTATTATATATTGTAAATAATATATATTTTATAGATTTTTTTTGGCAATTCCTACTGCCTGTCAAACATTTGCAGTATTACTGAAATAGCACAAAAAGTCTGTGTTATAATGTGTTCACTGTAAGAGAGGCGTGGCTCCTTTAAGAGGCGGGGCAGTCAGTGCTAACAGGCTAACAGTTAGCTCTGTAGCAGTACAGTGTGTATGTGCTAACAGGCTAACAGTTAGCTCTGTAGCAGTACAGTGTGTATGTGCTAACAGGCTAACAGTTAGCTCTGTAGCAGTACAGTGTGTATGTGCTAACAGGCTAACAGTTAGCTCTGTAGCAGTACAGTGTGTATGTGCTAACAGGCTAACAGTTAGCTCTGTAGCAGTACAGTGTGTATGTGCTAACAGGCTAACAGTTAGCTCTGTAGCAGTACAGTGTGTATGTGCTAACAGGCTAACAGTTAGCTCTGTAGCAGTACAGTGTGTGTGTGCTAACAGGCTAACAGTTAGCTCTGTAGCAGTACAGTGTGTATGTGCTAACAGGCTAACAGTTAGCTTTGTAGCAGTACAGTGTGTATGTGCTAACAGGCTAACAGTTAGCTCTGTAGCAGTACAGTGTGTATGTGCTAACAGGCTAACAGTTAGCTCTGTAGCAGTACAGTGTGTATGTGCTAACAGGCTAACAGTTAGCTCTGTAGCAGTACAGTGTGTATGTGCTAACAGGCTGACAGTTAGCGCTGTAGCAGTACAGTGTGTATGTGCTAACAGGCTAACAGTTAGCTCTGTAGCAGTACAGTGTGTATGTGCTAACAGGCTAACAGTTAGCGCTGTAGCAGTACAGTGTGTATGTGCTAACAGGCTAACAGTTAGCTCTGTAGCAGTACAGTGTGTATGTGCTAACAGGCTAACAGTTAGCTCTGTAGCAGTACAGTGTGTATGTGCTAACAGGCTAACAGTTAGCTCTGTATCAGTACAGTGTGTATGTGCTAACAGGCTAACAGTTAGCTCTGTAGCAGTACAGTGTGTATGTGCTGCTGCTGCAGGAGGTGTTCACTTAGAGATCTCTGGTTGTTTACAACAAGCACCAGACACTCTGTACACAGTTAGCATGCTGGTTTGTTTACAATAATGTTACAAAAATGTTTATTCCACCAAAATTGCTGGAGTTGTGCAGCCGTCTGGAATTTATTTCATAGTTTTAAATTAGTTTATTTTATAGGCACATTTATTCATTTATTATAGATTTTTTCCTGCCATTTTCAGCTACAAAAACCCAGAAATCCTCCAAAATATCAGAGATCTGATTCTAGTTCTGTGTTGACCCTTGGACTAGTCTCTGACCTGGTATCCTTTGATGCGCTCCATCTCTTTACTGGCCAGCGGGTTGCTCTTCACCACACACACCAACGCTTTGACGGCGGCGTACAGCCCCTCCACGTCCGACGCCATGGCAACCAGGCCCAAGATGGCCGCCGCTCCGCCCACATACTGCAGGTTGGTGGCCACGGGTTTGGCCACGAAGGCACGGACGCCTAAAGGAAACACGCATTTTATTTTAGTAAAGCTGCAGCATAAATATTACAAATTCTAATTCACAGAAAACAGGATTTCCTGCATTAATGATGACAGACTTGTTTACCTAAATATCCGATGACGGCCGCTCCGATGGAGCGCGCCGGCCCGTTGAGGTGTCCGGCGGCGTTGTGGATCAGTTTGACCGGAGTGGCGTTCTCATGTGAGGAGACAGCGAGCTGCAAAGGACGAGAGAGGTTCAGGCAAATATACACACCAAAAAACACATGTTTTATATATTAATGAATATTAATATATATTTCATTATATATTTAATTTTATATATTTGTCTATTTTGTAAAATCAGATTCGATTAAGTCCCATATTCATGTCGGAATATAAGATTGTTTTATATATGAATTTGTTTGTTTTTTTGTATTATGTATTTATTTGACTTTTTTTTTACTAATATTTTTATTATTATTTTAATCTCATATTATTTGATTTGTTGATAAAAAAATATGACAATGTTGATTTTTTTTAAATTATTACAAAAAAAATCTAGAAATTTCATGTGTTTTTTTTATTTTTACTTCTAGTACTTATTATTATTATTATTATTATTTTATTTTTATTTTTATTTTTTATTTTTTATTTTTTTAATCTCATATGATTTGATTTGATGACCAAAATGTGACAATGCTCATTAAAAAATACAAATTAATAACAAATATCTAGAAATTTCATCTGGCTGCATAAATGTTATACTTATTAATTATTATTATTATTATTATTATTATTATATTACAAATTATATGACATTATTTTTATAAATAATAATAATCTCATATAATTTTTTGTTGCCCAAAATGCTACAATGTTTATTTAAAAAAAAAAATACAAATAATAATTTAATTTGACATAAATGTAAGTGAATCATTTTTCAAAGTGCAAAAAAATAAAAACTTTTTTTTGTCCAAATTAATTTCAGAAACTTGTTTTCAGTAGAACATTTATTTATCTTGATTTTTTTGTCTGTTTTTAACTAAACATGTTCATTTGTCATTTTCAAATGTATCCTGTAAAATCTCTGTTTATTTATTTATTTATTTGATTATGGACAATGCACATTAATCAACATATCAGCAAAAGCATCAATATAAATAAGCCGGGGTTAGCACAGTTGATAAATTTCACCCATTGTCAGGCTGGTACAAAAAATATACAGACAATATGTTTTGCTTTGTGAAAGGGTTTTTAACTGGACGTGCCATGTATCAAGGTCTGAACTTTGTAAAAAGCTTTTTTTATTCAGCCTCTTAGAAATGAAATATGGGACCAATTTAACAAGCCAAGAGGAAAATAAAGAGGCAGAACACTCCGCTGCACTCTGCATAAACTCTGTGTTCCTGCAGCTTGTTAATTCTAACACGACGGCCAATTTCACAAGTGAGAAATGTGTGAAAAATAGCGTCCTTATGTGGCGTTTTACTGGTTTTAATGAGGGAGGAACGGCAGCGTTACAGTCTGTGTCTCTATAAAACAACACTCAGTATTCTCTGGATTAAAACAGCCTCCTCCTCTCCTCCAACAGGTTCCTGCGGCTAAAGAAACGCTGCCTCGGCACTTATTCACTGTATGAAAAGCTTAGCAGGAGGAGCAGAGCATGCTGGGAAATAAGTGGACAGGTGGGGAGAAAGATAAGGACAGGAGGAAGGAAGGAAGGAAGGAAGGAAGGAAGGAGCTCATTCTGCAGCTCAACACACAGAATATGATGGAGTGATGCAGAATGAACAGTCATGGTAGCAGACTGATGCACTGATTGACCTCTGAATGCACCTGAACCTGTGTGTGTGTGTGTGTGTGTGTGTATGTGTGTGTGTGTGCAAACATTTATAAATGGAGAATGAGCCATAAAAACCTCTACAGAATCTTTGATTCACTGCAAAAAACATGAAGCTTCCAAGTATTTTCTTCTTATATTTAGCAATAGTATCTGAATTATCTTGTTTTGAGTATAATTTACCTACTGACCAAAGCTTTATGTGCTTATTTAATTATCTTATTGTTTAAAGACTTATTTTCATTTTGGGCAACAAAACAAATCATATTAGATTATTATTATTTATGATAATAAATAATAAAACATTATTATTATTCTAAATAATAATAATAATAATAATAACAATTTAAAGAATAATATTTGTGCAGCCAGATGAAATTTCTAGATATTTGTTTTTAATCTGCATTTTTTTAATAAACATTATTATTATTACTGTCACATTTTGGTCATCAAATCAAATCATATGAGATAAAATAATAATAATAATAATAATAATAATAATAATAATAGTAGTACAAATGAATAAGTACAACATTTATGCAGCCAGATGAAATTTCTAGATATTTGTTTTTAATTTGTATTTTCTTAATAAACATCGTCACATTTTGGTCATCAAATCAAATGGGATAAAAAAAAAATAAAAATAAAAATAACATTATTATTATTAATAATGATAATAATAATAATAATAATAACCTCAATAATAATAATAATAATAATAATAACAATAATAATAATAAGTACTAGTAATAAAAAAAATTAACACATGAAATTCCTAGATTTTTTGTAATAATTAAAAATAAAAAATAAATCACCATTGTCACATTTTTGTCAATCAAATCAAATAATATGAGATTAAAATAATAATTAAAATATTAGTAAAAATAAAATAAAATACAAAAAATACAAAAAACAAGTTGTATTCCTACATGAATATGCAACTTAATATAATCTATTTAAAAAAAAAATAAACAAATATATAATGAAGTATATATTAATATTGATTAATATATAAAACATTTTTATAAAAATGTGTATATGGTGATTATTATGTACATGGTATGGGCTTTACTTCACAATCTATCCACATAAATATTTCATGACTGGCCATATATATTTATATATATATATATATATATATATATATATATAATCCATAAGAAATCTGTCATTGTAATGTGACTTTAGCCAGCTGTGAACCGTTCCTCTCCAGTTTCTCATAATAATTTGTTTCCTTCATCCTGCTGGTCTGATTAAAGCTTTGGCCTACAGTCAGATGTCATTTATGAGTCAGTGAGAACTAATATCCTCAGGCAGAGCTAAAACTGATCCGTTTACAAGTTCATGACCCTTTAACTCACAGTTTATAGTCACAGAGTCCTTCAGGGTCTCTGTCCTCAGTTTGAGTCTCATTAGTCTGGAAGGCCACTAAATACGAGCCACTGAGCTTATTTAACAGCATTATTCTAATTTTGAAACCCTTGTGATGTTTCCACTAATATGATCCTCATTTAACCCATTTAAGGCGGGAAACGTTACCACATTTCTACCATTAAAACCTGTTGGGGTGCTGTTGTGTTATTCTACCATTAAAGCCGGGAAAGAGGATACGTCGTTTTGTAGTATTTGTAGTTTTTTCCACCTTTTTTCGGTCTCTTGGTCAATGAAATGCATCAGAATACATGTGGGAGTGTCGCAATGCATCATGGGACTTTTCCAGAACTTTAAAATCATCACCAAAAAAAAGACATAAAATGACCAAAAAGACACAAAATGACTAAAAAAAGACACAAAATGACCAAAAAAAGACATAAAATGACCAAAAAGACACAAAATGACTAAAAAAAGACACAAAATGACCAAAAAAAGACACAAAAAGACACAAAATGACTAAAAAAAGACACAAAATGACTAAAAAAAGACACAAAATGACAAAAAAAAAGACATAAAATGACCAAAAAAGAAACAAAATGACTAAAAAAAACCCCACAAAAACACACAAAATGAGAATACATGTGGGATTGTTGCAATCCAACATGGGACTGAACACTGACAACTGACAGAACTTTAAAATCATGGTGGAAGACGATGATAGTGGAGGCTGAAAAATCTATTATTTAGTAGGAAGAGTTGACACTTCTGTTGAATTTCCAGAAAAACTTCAGCTTTAAGGGGCTGATTTTAAAATCGCTCAAATCAAATCAAATCAAAATCAAATAGTCTTTATTGTCATTATATAGTTCAATATACAACGAAATTGAAAGTGCCACTGCATAAGGTGCATAGTTATGACAATCATAACACAAAACAACATGAGTAAAAACATTTAAAAAAACACAGAGCTAAACAAGGACAAAAACAAGAACAAGGACATGTGATGTAATAAATAAGTATAAAAATAAATAAATGGCTACTTAAAATGCTATAATTCATACATGAGGTAAATAAATCAGAAAAAAAAATCTGAGGTTTTACAGGTATTTTTTACAGGTATTTTTTACAGCCGTTTTAGGCCTCAATGGGTTCAATCTGCTGTCCAGACATTTCTCCAAGAAATATAGATTCTGGAAACACTTATTTCTTTCACTTTTTTAGTCCCCATGTTTGCTTTTGAGTTCCCAAAAGTTATGAATTCTCCAGTTTTACACATTAATACTTCAATAAAACACAACAGGAGCCTGGTGAGTCTCATGTGTGTCTGACCTGTTTGGCGATGGCTATTTTGTATAGTTTTTGCATTTCATGACCAAAACAATAATCAAGTGAGCAAAGAAATGTGTCTGACCTGTTTGGCGATGGCTTTGCTGTCCAGTTTGTTGTAGACTTTCCTGATCTTGGCCACGGTGAGAGTGGAGACAGAGAGCGCGTAGAGGCTGAAGGAGACTTTCTCCTCTGGGACCAGAGCCACCGGAGACGCAGGAGACACCTCCGTCTTTGAGTCTTTACCTGGGACAAACATAAACAATAGAACATCATCGCTATAGAATAGAATTACTGACAGATGTGTGAGGAAGGCCTGGGTGATTATATGATCGAGAGAAATTTCAGGTTGATTACGGTGATCAGCTGTGAGTATATTTACTCGATCAAACATGTCGGAAATGTGCGTGACAACAGCCAATCAGAGTCGACCTTTTCCTGCTCCACTACTGTTTGTTAGTTGCCAGAGAAGAAATAAAGACTGAACGCAGAGCTGAGGGCAGCGAACATTCACAGCACTGCAATTCATACACAGGTGTGGTGCATTCAATCGAGTCGGAGCTAAATAAATACATTTCATATCAACCAGAAAGGATTATGCAGTGTTTTCCTACATGTGTTCTGCTGGATTTTCAGCGCTGCCGCAAAATAAAAGGGATTTGTAATGTTATGGTTGAATTGAATACTTTCTCTTGCAAACAGTGAAAAAATTGCACAAGCGCACTTCAGATTACCATAATAACTAAACGGTTTGCACTATCGGGAAAATCCCAATGTTTCCTGAAAGCTGAGAAGTTTCTCGTTACAGCCAATATGGAGTCATTACAGTAATTTAACTCGCGCTTCTCTGAGAAACACTGGATGATGTATGAACAATGTTGACAAAGACGAAAACGAAGGACATTTTCACTATAATTTTAGTTCGTTTTAGTTCGTTTTGTAACCACAATCTAAAGTTTCAGTTATCGATGTTTTTATTTTTATTTCAGTTAACGAAAACGTTTTTTCTATTCTAGTTTTTCGTTATTTCGCTAGTTTTCGTTCACTATGATAACCTTGATGCTAGCACACGTAGCATTAGCAGTTCAGGCACTCGTAGTGGAACTAATCTCTAGTTTCTTTAATTTTTTTGTACTTTAGCTTTAAAACTGGCAGTTTAAAAACAATATAAAACATTTTGATAATAATCAAGATCGGACGGTATGAAAAAATATATTGTGATAATTTTTTTTGCCATATCGCCCAGCCCTAGTGAGAGGAAAGGTGATAAACTGAGGAGAGAAAAGGTTATAAAGGAAAGTCAGGAGAAGAAATGAAAGTGAATCTTGTGAAGGCTGCTGAAGAGACTCACAGGGCAGGTAGACGGCCTGGAAGCTGCCCACGTAGTTGGGCCCCAGCTCGTAGATGGCGGCGACGCTGGTGGCGGGCAGCACCTCCTCCAGGAAGTGGCTGGGCCCCAGACGCCACACCAGGCTGGAGACCTGGCGCTGGGCCGGCGGCGTGCCCACGTAGCCGTAGACGGTGCTGAGGACGGGAGGGTTGGTGGAGCCGGAGCCGCCCGGGGCGCTGTGGACGTAGTGGAGCTGCACAGAAGAAGATTATCAGAGTTATCATTAATAATTAAATACGTTATTTATAGAAGGGAACATCAGTTAGAAATAGGACCTGAAGGCAAATAAAGACCAAACTGGAGCTTTCAGAGTTAAACCAGCAGAACAGTGAGATATTTAACTCATGTTTTATGTCTTTTTCAGGTGATTTTGTGTATTTTTTTTAGTAATTTTGTGTATTTTTTTGGTGATTTTGTGTCTTTTTTCCAAAAATGTCTCTTTTTTTTAGTAATTTTGTCTTTTTCTGGTCATTTTGTGTCTTTTTTTTGTAATTTTGTGTCTTTTTTGTAATTTTGTGTCTTTTTTTTTAGTAATTTTGTCTTTTTTTTGTAATTTTGTGTCTTTTTTTGTAATTTTGTGTATTTTTTTGGTGATTTTGTGTCGTTTTCTAATAATTTTGTGTGCTTTTTTTTAGTAATTTTGGGGTAATTTTGTGTCTTTTTTTGAGTAATTTTGTGTCTTTTTTTAAAAGTAATTTTGTGTCTTTTTTAGTAATTTAGTTTTTTCTCTCTTTTTGTGTCTTTTTTTTTTTATCATTTTGTGTCTTTTTTAAGTAATTTAGTTTTTTTCTTTCATTTAGTGTCTTTTTTTTGTCATTTTGTGTCTTTTTTTTTAGTCATTTTGTGTCTTTTTTTGGTCATTTTGTGTCTTTTTCGTGTTGCCGAATATTTTGAAAACCGTCTGCCGAAACCTTTATAACTTTATATGCGACATCATGCAATCAAACTGGCATTTAAAGGGTTAAAATGCCAAATATGTTTGGTAGTTTTGAGCAGGGTGGAAGTTGTTGAAGAGGTTTATGCAGAAAAAGTAGAAAAAAATATTAAACTGTTAACTTTTTATTGCATTTTTTTTGGAAGTGGACATTTTCAGCCTGAAGGGTCTGAAAGGTCAGTAAATAAAAGTGATCCTAGAAGGTTAAAAATCATCAGTTGGAGCGATGATTACTGCACAGAAACATTTCCCGTATGAAAAGCATCCAGTGATTTTTAGACAGAAGATTTGTTCCCAGAGGGTCAAACACACACAACCACAGACACACACAGACACACGCAGACACACACACACAGACACACACGATCAGCTGGTTGCTTCCTGTTTGAGGAAACAAAGCTGTCGTTATCAGCAGACAGGAAGCTGAGACTGTGGTCTCTAATCTCAGAGGATCTAAAGTCACTAGACCACAGGCCACATCACAGCAGTGTGTGTGTGTGTGTGTGTGTGTGTGTGTGTGTGTGACTGCTGCTCCACAAACACATTTCTGGGCTTCTTCTCATATCAAAACAGAGCTCAGCGTTCAGAACATGTCTAACCTAATTTGACGATATTTGTATTATTCCCGTCAGAGTGAAATAAAGAGGTTTCAGCAGACGACCACTGATCCTAATCAGATTACTGGCTCACACATGTTATTATCTAGAATATGATCACTGTGGCATCCAGGGCCCTGCAAACAAACATTTTCTGTCTTTTTTAAGAAATTTTGTTTTTTTCTGTCATTTTGTGTCTTTTTTTTTGTAATTTTGTCTTTTTTTGTAATTTTGTGTCTTTTTCTAATAATTTTGTGTCTTTTTCTAATAATTTTGTCTTTTAGTAATTGTGAGTATTTTTTGGGTCATTTTGTGTTTTTTTTTTTAGTAATTTAGTGTCTTTTTTGAGTAATTTGTGTCTTTCTTATGTAATCTATTTTTTTCTGCCATTTTGTGTCTTTTTTTGGTCATTTTGTGTTTTTTCAGTCATTTTGTGTCTTTTTTGAGTAATATATTGTTTTTTCTGCCAATTTGTGTCTTTTTTGGTCAATTTGTGTCTTTTTTATGTAATCTATTTTTTTCAGTCATTTTGTGTCTTTTTTTAAGTAATTTTGTGTCTGTTTCTAATATTATTGTGTCTTTTCGTGATTGTGTGTATTTTTTGTGTAATTTGGTGTCTTTTTTTAAGTAATTTAGTGTTTTTTCAGTCATTTTGTGTAATTTTTTTGGTCATTTTGTGTCTTTTTTTGTCATTTTGAGTCTTTTTTGGTCAAATTGTGTCTTTTTTTTGGTCATTTTGTGTCATTTTTGGTAATTTTGTTTCTTTTCTGGTCATTTTGTGTTTTTTTTTTGTCATTTTGTGTCTTTTTTGATCATTTTTTTGGTCATTTTGTGTCTTTTCTGGTCATTTTGTGTCTTTTTTGGTCATTTTGTGTCTTTTTTGGGTGATCTGAACTGTGCGTGTGAGATTGTGTTCAGTGAGCGGGGGTCGCGGACAACATGCATGTTAAATTGGGGGTTGCGACTCAAAAAGGTTGAGAACTACTGCTCTAGTGTATAATAGAGCGTGTGACGTTACCTTGACGGTGCTGATGAGCTGTCCGTCCAGGTAGAGCGTGGCCATGCTGTTCTTCAACATGCCTTTGCTCATCACCAGCAGCAGGTGGTGCCACTGGCCCTCCAGGATCAGGTCCCCGCAGCGGAAACGAGCGCAGCAGGGCAGGATCTCATAGAAGGAGGACTCCTCACTGGACTCATCGGCTGCTTGATGAGGAGGAAGAGGAGAGGAGGAGGAGTCAGAGGAGCAGCAGGAGAACAGGAGCCCTCAACCTGGACCGACGGCTTTATAACAGATATGTTCATATTCTCCCACTAACCAGCCTCCTTCATCTCCTCATCACACATTAAATATTAACTTCATCATTCATTTACACAACAACACAAGCCTGAGACAGTTTGCACGAGATCAAACCATGAAAAGCCTTTTTGTGTTTGACACAAACATACTAAATATCTTAAAGGCTCAGAAATATGTGAAAATGTTGCCTTCCTTCAACTAAGTAGATTTACTGAAGTACTGTATTCAGGTACTTGTACTTTACTTAAGTATTTCCATTTTATTCTGCTTTATACTTCTACTTCATGACATTTTGAGGTAAATATTGTACCTTTTACTCAAACTTAAACCATAAAACAGTATATTAAGTAGGTAAAATGAGCTCTATTTTGAGAAATAAAAGTGCCGCTTATATAATTGCATCAATAATAATAAACTTATAATACATTTGTAACATATAAAAACAATTGGGTAGAGCCATTCTGCATGAAAAGTACTTTTACTTTTGATACTTTAAGTACATTTACTCAAGTATTGTACTCAGGTACTTGTACTTTACTTAGTATTTTCATTTTATGTTACTTTTTACTTCTACTTCATGACATTTTGAGGTAAATATTGGACTTTTTACTCGAGATTTTTCATAAAAAACATGATTAATTCAAAAAGCTTACACATTTAAAAAAAAATTTAACCACAGAAGAGTATATTAAGAAGTTAAAATGCCGCTTACATAAATGCATTAATAATAATAATCCAATAACATATTTGAAATATATAAAATAATCTAGGTAAGACCGTTCTGCATAAGAAGTAGTAGTAAAAAAAAGTAAATATTGTACTTTTTACTTGAGATTTAACACAAAAAACATGATCAATTCAAAGAGACATTTAAAAAAAAAAATCAAACCTCATAACAGTTTATTAAGTAGGTAAAATGAGCCCTTAAATGCATCAATAATAACAACCAAATAATACATTCGGAACATATAAAAACAATAGAGTGGGGCCATTCTGCAAAAAAAGGACTTTTACTTTTGATACTTTAAGTACATTTACTCAAGTACTGTACTCAGGTACTTGTACTTTACTTTACTTAAATTATTTCCATTTTATGTTACATTATACTCCTACAGTTCATGACATTTTAAGTTAAATATTGGACTTTTTGTTTGATATTTACCATTAAAAATATGATAAATTCAAAGAGCTTAGACATTTTTTTAAAATTAAACCACAAAACAGTTTATTAAGAAGTTAAAATGAGCCCTTAAATGCATCAATAATAACACCCTAATAATACATTTTATTTAAAAAATGGGTGGAGCCATTCTGCATAAAAAGTAATTTTACTTTTGATACTTTAAGTACATTAACTCAAGTACTGTAGTCAGGCACTTGTACTTTACTTATGTATTTCCATTTTATGGTACTTTATATCTCTACTTCATGACGTTTTGAGGTAAATATTGTGGTTTTTGCTTGAGATTTACCATTAAAAACATGATCAATTGAAAGAGCTTGGATATTTTTAAAAAATCAAACCACAAAACAGTATAATAAATAGTTAAATCAGCCCTACCTTGATAAATAAAAATGCCACTTTCATAAATGCATCAATAATAATAATACAATAATATATTTGGAACATATAAAAACAATAGAGTGGGGCTATTTTGCATAAAGAGTACTTTTACTTTTGAAACTTTGAGAACATTTTCTGATACTTTTGTACTTTTACTTCAGTAAGTTTTGAATGCAGGACTTTTACTGTAGTGGAGTCATTTCACAGTGTGTATTAGTACTTTTCCTGCAGTAAAGGGTCTGAATACTTGTTCCACCACTTCTGTAGAGTCACATTATTCTCCCTGATGGCCCATATAAGCAGGTTAATGTATTAAACTCACAGTATGTCTGCAGCAGCTCCTCCTTGGTGGAGACGGTGAGCGAGCGGTCCTTGGTGGACAGAACCACGGCCAGACAGACGTAGTGCTGCTCGGAGGACGTGGCCCGGCGGACCACCGTCAGCAGACGCACCGGGTGGGCCTGAGGAGCCGAGCTGAAGCGCTCCACACAGAACCAGGTGGAGTAGCTGAGACCTGACGGAGGAGGGAACAGACGCTCTCCTGGAGGAGGAGGAGAAGGAGAAGTTATAGTTACTGGGACTCAGTTATCAAAAGACTGTACGACAGAAAGTGAGCGTAACTCAAAAAAATTTGAGTCAGTGTGAATTCCACACGTCAATATAGGCTATTAGGCTTTATATATAAATATATATATATATATATATATATATATATATATATATATATATATATATATATATATCATTTATACATCACGATGTATAAATGAAGTATTCCAACCAGTTTCCTATTCTGGATTTTGTTCCTAATGTGTAATTCTCGCTGTTGAAAATAAATAAAATCTTTAAATAAAATCTCTAAAATCTTTTTTGCCCCTGTCAGGGTTGTTGCTTTTTAATTTTCAACTCACCCAGAAAGAGTGATTTTTTTTATTAAATATTGTTAAAATGTTAAATATGTTAAATATTTTTTGACTCAGGACTTTTTTCATCTAACCCACAAAGAGTGATTTTTTTTCTATGGTTGAAAATATATATTTTTTTAAATCAGCATTTTTTTTCCATCTTACCAACAAAGGTTTCTTGTATAAATATAAAATATTTCTTTTAATTATTGAAAAAAAAAAGTAAAAAAGTAAATTGAATAATTTTTTTGTTGAAACGAGATTTCTTTTCTTTTCTTTTTTTGTTTTTTTATAAATGCCATATATTATTATTATTATCATTAAAATATTTTTTTCGCTGGATTTTTCTGGCCTATAATGGTATTTTGCGGAAGTTTTTAATAAGTCCACTATAATTATACAGTTTGCCTTCGGGCAGATTTAGGAAGTCGATGTTTCTGCTACTTTTATAAAGAACTCAAATTAGAGAAGCACGTTAAATGAAGCGACTCTCTGTTGAAGTGAGCTCCTTAAAGCAGAAACGAGTGTTTGAGCCTCGTTGTCCTGCAGCTCTGAGACTCTCTGGTCCTCAGGATCAGACTTTCACTCTACAGGTTCTCAGACGGACCACATTAAAACTGGAACAACACCAGAACCACCATCTGCTGCTAGTCACCACTGATTCCTGTATCAGGACTTAGTGCAGGACGGAGATACACAAGAATAATACAAGATCACTGATGGATTTAAATCAGTTCTGATTGGTGGAGAAGAAAGAAAGAAAGAAAGAAAGAAAGAAAGAAAGAAAGAAAGAAAGAAAGAAAGAAAGAAAGAAAGAAAGAAAGAAGATGTTCATGTTGCAGGAAAAGCTGCAGTGAGGAGAGGAAACAAGGAGAGGAGAAGAGAAGAAACAAGGAGAGGAGAGGAGAGGAGAGGAGAGGAGAGGAGAGGAGAGGAGAGGAGAGGAGAGGAGAAGAGAAGAAACAAGGAGAGGAAACAAGGAGAGGAGAAGAGAGGAAACAAGGAGAGGAAAGGAGAGGAGAGGAAACGAGAAGAGGAAACAAGGAGAGGAGAGGAGAGGAGAGGATAGGAGAGGGGAGGAGAGGAAACAAGAAGAGGAGAGGAGAGGAGAGGAGAGGAAACAAGGAGAGGAGAGGAGAGGAGAGGAGAGGAAACAAGGAGAGGAGAGGAGAGGAGAGGAAACAAGGGGAGGAAACAAGGAGAGGAGAAGAGAGGAGAGGAGAGGAGAGGAGAGGAAACGAGGAGAGGAAACAAGGAGAGGAGAGGAGAGGAGAGGAGAGGAGAGGAGAGGAGAGGAGAGGAAAAGAGAAGAGGAAACAAGGAGAGGAGAGGAGAGGAGAGGAGAAACGGAGAGGAGAGGAGAGGAGAGGAGAGGAGAGGAGAGGAGAGGAGAGGAAACAAGGAGAGGAGAGGAGAGGAAAAGAGGAGAGGAAACAAGGAGAGGAAAGGAGAGGAGAGGAAAAGAGAAGAGGAAACAAGGAGAGGAGAGGAAACAATGAAAACTGGTTGGAGGGAATACGTCTTTCTCACAACAGAAGGAGGCGTGAGGAGCTCCAGACGGAGAGATTTAGATGAATGAGCTGAGTGATGATGTCATCCACGGACAGGAGGTCAGACGGGAATGGAGGAGGAGGAGGAGGAGGAGGAGGTAAAGTGACAAAAGGGATGAAAAGGTAAAGGAGGAACAAGTAGGAGACGGAGGAGGAGAAGGATCGAGGGTTAGGAGACAGAGAGAAAAAAAGGAGAAACAGGAAGAAGTGAGTGACAGGAAGAAATGAGGGAGGAGAAGAGGAGAGCTATAAATAGAGTCTGTGACTGGCTGGAGAAGAGAGGAGGAGGAGAGAGAGAGAGGTGAAGGAGGAGGAGGGAGCAGAGGAATAGGTAAACAGATGGAGGAGTGATAGTAATGTAGAGGGAATTTTTCTCCCATCTCACCCACAAAACGTGATTTATTTTTTTTATTGAAAAAAAATAAAAAAGTTTATTTTTATTTTTTTTCATCTCATCCACAAAGAGTGTGAGACTGATAATAGGAGTTTTTTAACCTTACCCACGAAGAGAGATTTTTTTGTTT
Source organism: Centropristis striata (assembly GCF_030273125.1). Taxonomy (NCBI): domain Eukaryota; kingdom Metazoa; phylum Chordata; class Actinopteri; order Perciformes; family Serranidae; genus Centropristis; species Centropristis striata. The sequence goes on from NC_081523.1 coordinate 2,437,228, forward strand.
AAAAATAAATTAAATAAACATTTTAATTATTTTTTGTTAAAAATGGATCAATTTTTTTCTCAGATTTTTTTTCATCTCATCCACAAAGAGTGATTTTTAATTAATATTATCATTATTATTATTATTATTTTTATGAATATCATTATTACTATTGTTGCTATATTATTATTATTATTACCAATATCATCATTATATTACTACCATTATTATGTTTTTAGTTTGTTTTTTTTACTAAAATATTTTTTCTCAGGGTTTTTTTTTCTTAATATTTTAATAACTTTTTTCATATATTTGTGTAGCAGCTGGATGTAGGATACACTTTTTTCATGTATTTTTAGTTGTATCTGTTTCTAACTTACATATACAATAATATAATTTTTTTTCATATAAATAGTGTATATTACATGTTATTTCTGGAACTATTTCTTGTAATATGGCACCTGGAGTAAGCCACTTGTTGGAGGGTTTTTGTGGATTTCTCTTTTACTTTTTCTTTGCAAATTGTATTTTCTGCTTGTGTATATAAATAAAACCCTTTATCAGGCAAAGAACTATATTTGGTAACTTCAGGTAATATTTCGAGAAAAAAATTGCAAATTTACTAGATTAAAGTGGCAAATCTACAAGAAAAAAAGTTGCAGAATTAAGAGATTTAAAGTGGCAAATCTGTGTGAAAAAGTCACAGATTTACAAGAAAAAAGTGGGGGAAAAAAAACTTTTTTCTCACAGATTCACCACTTTAAATCTCATAAATCTGCACATTTTTTTCTTGTAGATTTGACACTTTAATCTCGTAAACTTTTTTCTCAAAATATTATTTTTGTATGGTTTTTTTTTACACATTCTGGCAGTATGTAATACCCTCCAATATTCTCTAGGGTTGAAATTTGGAATTTGCAAGTATTTCAATGAGTCTAAGTGGCAAAACATCCCTGAAGGTCCCAGATGAAACCTAAAGCTTGTTGTTTGTTTGTTTGTTTGTTTGTTTACCTGTGCCCATGCCGCTGAGCACGGCTCCGTCGCTGACCCCCGAGGCGTTGGTGTTGTTGGTGGGGGCGTTGTGAGGCGCCAGGCTGGGCAGGAACAGACACCTGGACACCAAACAGGAAACAGGAAACAGATCAGATTAATGACGATTATCTTACAGCTGCAACCACATAAACCTGCTGTCAGTTAACACGTTTAGTCGTTGTTGTTAAAGAGGTTTAGTTGTGCTGCTGCAGTCTGGTTCCTCCCAGATAAACTAGTAGAAAAGTCTCTGAGGCTGCAGAGGAAAGTCAAGAGCTGCAGACAGAAGCTTTGTGTTATAATATGGAAATCTGTAAAGCTGAATACTGGAGGATTAATTATGCATGAGAGCAGGATGGAGGTGAGATGGAAGAATACATTCAGGTTTTCACAAGGAATCTCTCCTCGACTGGGTCAGAGCTGCTTATAGTGATGATGATGTGCAAAAAAACCAGAATGATGACTTCATAAAGAGACAGAAAATGGTTAAAAGTCTCCAGGAAGCATGGGGAATTTTTAATCGATCTGTGTATTTTTTTTATTTTAATTGTATCTCTAGTTCTGAGGCTGTATGTCAATCAGCCAATGAGCTGAGAATTAAGTTGATTAAGCTACAGTTTAAAAAACTGCTTGATTTTTGGGGCCTTTTGTGTCTTTCTGGGATCATTTTGTGTCTTTTTTGGTCATTTCTTGTATTTTTGGGGTCATTTTGTGTCTTTTTTTTGGGTAACTTGTGTCATTTTGGGGTCATTTTGTGTCTTTTTGGGTCATATTAGGTCATTTTGGGTCTTTTTTGGGTCATTGTATATATTTTTTGGTCATTTTGTCTTTTTTGTGTCATTTTGTGTTTTTGGGGGGTAATTTGTGTCATTTTTGCATCATTTTGTATCTTTTTGGGTCATATTAGGTCTATATTAGGTCATTTTGGGTTTTTTGGGGTCATTTTATATATATTTTTGGTCATTTTGTGTCTTTTTGGGTTATACTGTGTTTTTTGGGGGGTCATTTGTGTCATTTTTGTGTCATTTTGTGACTTTTTGGGTCAATTAAGTTCAGTTTACCCTCAGCTGAATTAGTTTTACGATAGACAGGAAGTCTCTTTCTGTCCTTTTCTAAATAAAAGCGTTTTGCATAGTCCTGTATATATATATATATTTTATTTTGCCCATGTATGCATGCAACAATTAATTCATTAATTGATTGTTAACGTTATAGATGCTTGAGTTGGCAGGTTCCCTACTCCGTCAGATAAACATTAAGTTGTTCCAGGACTCTTCCAGCAGACAAAGACTGACAATTATTATATGAAAATGACAGATTTTGGACGTTCTGAGTGGGCGTGGTGTTGCTGAGTCACTGCCTCTCTGTCGGTCGGTGACGGTGTTTTTTTGTTTTCTCCTCTGTAATCTCGGTGAAGCAGCACTATAGGCTCTGCTGCTCTGGGACGTGAACATGGGGGTTTGGGATTTGTTATTTTCCAGAGCTGAGAGACAAAAAAAGAGCTCAGAATGTGTGAAGGCAGCGAGGAGAAGTCAAGCAGAACGCTGAGGACTGAAGTCAACCCTGCTGGAGGAGGACAGCTGCTGGAATCACTATAACTACACGGGGAATAATAACTGAGACTGATAATAGGAGTTTTTTTGTTTAAAAATAAATTAAATAAATATTTTAATACTTTTTTGTTAAAAATGGATCCATTTTTTTTCATCTCAATCACAAAGAGTGATTTTTAATTATAATCATTATTGTTATGAATATCATTATCACTATTGTTACTATATTATTATTATTATTATTATTATTATCGTTATCATTATCATTATTATTATTATCATCATTATTATTTTCTCAGGATTTTTTTTCATCTCATCCACAAAGGGATATTTTTTTGATGAAAATAAATGAAATAAATATTCCAATATATATTTTAATAATATAATAAAAAAAAAATCTTCTTATATTTGTGTAGCGGCTGGATGTAGGATACACTTTTCTCATTTATGTTTATTTGTATGTTTCTTACTAAGAAGGATGGATCTGGTTGTTGTATGGGGAATTACTCTCAAATAGATAATACTAAAAAACTAAACCAATTACTTTCAGTAATATCTTTTAACTTGCATTATCTAAGAGGAGAGCAAGACTTTTACTTATTTCTCTTTGTGAAAGAAAAGTTAGACTGCAGCTCTGATTTTGGACAAATCAGAGGAAATGAGTGCAAAATTATATATAGAATCACATTGAGGGCAAGTAAAATATAAATTCACTTCTGTCAAAAACTCAGACAAACATCTAAACACCAAAACAAAATTACAACTGGAGCTAAAACAAGTAGCCAGTTGACTGAAAAGACTAAAACTGAAGACCTGTCTGAGTCTCTCAGTCTCAAAATGCTTTTTTAAAGTGAAAAAAATATGTAGTTTGACTCAGTTATTATATATTTGATGCAGTTATTAGAGCGGAGTGAGACGTATCAGGCTTTGGAAATACTGACAGTAATGTTGTTGGTATGATCAATTCATTATTTTGGGTAATAATGGGATTTGTTGACAATAAGCCTCATATTTTATTAGGCAAAATTCCCCAATCATTCCCTGGTTTCAGCCTTTCAAACCTGAATAAATGAAATATCTATATAATATATAAAGACATCCCCCTGGACTCAAAAACCAACATGACATTTTCTTGAACTTACTGTGCTTACATTATTTCCGACAACATTGACACTTCAGTGTGGAGTGTGAGCTCTTGAGATCTACAGTTGATATTAATGAGTAGAGTGTAAACACTTCATACAAGAACAAATAAAAAGAAAAAAAGAGTTGTTTTTTTTACACAGTTTCTCTATACAAGGCCAATATAGCAAAATAGTTTCTTGTACCTGACAGGTTTGCTTGCTATATTGGCCTTGTATAGAGAAACAGTGTAAAAAAGTACATCAGTAGGCCTAATGAACCTCTTCAAAATATTATCTATTCTAACCTTTAAGTCTTCTTTATTAGACCTTACCTTCATCTGTTTTAGACTAATATATTGCTTCACCAAAGCATCATATTATCATCATATCTCTGCGTTTATATATGAAAAAATCTTGTAATCTACATTTCAATATTTCAACATTTCCCATAATTCAATATCAGATATGGTTAGGGTATTTAACTGCATTATTTCATGAATTTCTGATTTAAGTTCTATTAATAAGTCAGTATTTTTTAGGCAGTATATATATATATATATATGCATATATATGTCAATCCAGGTTTTAGTTTTAGAATCCTGCAATCAGCCCGTTCTTAACAGGCACTGTTTAACAGGAACTGCTCGAGTATAATGCATAATTATAATATGCATGGACTCCATTAATAGTTAATAAAAATACTAAATTAATAGCTGCAGCCTTGGAGATAATCCACTCACTACAAGATCATTTTATTATCTCTCTGTAATATATTATACATTTTGAAAGAGACGCTGATGATGATGATGATGCCCGAAAAATGACCTGATTTTTATTAATTTTTTTTCTTTTTTCTGGCTGTCTCTTTTTGTCCCTCCACCTGGAGCGGAGGGGTCAAAGGTCAGGGTGAGCTACAGGACAGAGAGCTGCAGCTGGCAGGAACTCAATGACTAGTGAAGGGCAGAGACTGGGACCAGCAGACAGTCTGTCGGACTAGAAGAGGAAGAGGAAGAAGAGGAGCTGCTGCTGTTAGTCGTCACCTTGATCAGGTTAAACAACAGGAAGAAGAAAAACACTCGGGGGATTTCACCAGCTACATATGCTAATTTTTTCCTTTTTCCCCTCAGAATGAGATGCAGTTTTTATTTAAATCTTCATAAAAAAAATAGAAAAGGGGAGTCTTTCCCCCTCCACACACACACACACACACACAATCAGACACACACACACACACACACACACACTGGATGGGGGTCTTATGAGATAGCTGGGTGTGTGTGTGTGTGTGTGTGTGTGTCTGATTGTGTGTGTGTGTGTGTGTGTGATAGAGTGGAGATGAGCATGCGAGTGTGTGTGTGTGTGTGTGTGTGTGTGTGTGTGTGTGTGTAAGCATGTTGTGCACGACAGAGTGGAGATGAGCATGCGAATGTGTGTGTGTGTGTGTGTGTGTGTGTGTGTGTGTGTGTGTGTGTGTGTGTGTGAGATAGAGTGGAGATGAGCATGCGAATGTGTGTGTGTGTGTGTGTGTGTGTGTCTGAGTGGAGGAGAGTGAGTGAGTGTGTGTGTGTGTGTGTGTGTGTGAGCATGTTGTGCACGACAGAGTGGAGATGAGCGTGTGTGTGTGTGTGTGTGTGTGTGAGCATGTTGTGCACGAGTATGTGTGTGTGTGTGTGTGTGTGTGTGTGTGTGTGTGTGTGTGTAAGAGAAGAGAGTGGCTGTGTGTGATTCTTAATAGCAGCAGGAGCATCAATATTTCATGGTGACAGATGGGAGAGGAAGGAGGGGTTGTGAGGTGCGTGTGTACGTGTGTGTGTGTGTGTGTGTGTGTGTGTGTGTGTCCTGAGCAGCAGTAAGTGGGCCAGTGCCTCTCTGCCTGTGTGTTTTCAGGAGAAACTCCATGTTCTATTCTGTGACGAGTCACATGGTTCTGAAGGCTGAAAGAAACAGGAACGCTGAGACTTTATGGACCAGGAGACACAGTGTGTGTGTGTGTGTGTGTGTGTGTGTGAGGGGTTTTAGCTGAAGTGGCTGTTTGGTCTGAAGGACTTGAAGAAGTTTGACACTAAACTAAGATGCTTTGTTCGGTGTGTAGAGTTTGTTCTGTTCACTATCTGAGTATACTATATATACCAGTGTTTCCCCTACCATTATATTAGGGCAGGGGTCTCAAACTCAAATTACCTGGGGGCCGCTGATAAATTTTTTTGCATTGAAGTGAATGGGACAGCGAAAAAAAATGAGCGAAAAAGAACAATAATTGGAGATTTTTAAACGTCTACTTCTCCGGCATAATTTCACCTAGAGACTCCATTTAAACTTTAAACAGTAGACACAAGTCTTGTGTATCGGTGTATTAATCCACGTTTCGATATGTCATATAGTTTTTTATCAATCCCTGTTCAATGACCATGATCATTTTTGGAGAAATTCTGAGATTATAATGGGTGTGTATTGCACGGAATGTTCGTGTCACAGTGTGTGACATCATCACCAGAGTGTAGAGGGAGAGGTAAAACTGTCAAAAAATAAATTCGAAAACGGCGCTCCAGGCCGCAAATTTCACTCTACAGAAATAATTTATACATAGAAACGTAGGAAAATTAGTCTTCTCCCTCACAATCCTCTGGTAAAGCTGTCAGAGTTATAGTTTGGGCGTAGGACGCACAGATGATCCACCAACACCACCAACAGCCTCATTGGCTCCCATATTAAAAATGCAGGAAGATTTCTGAAAAAGGGAGATGTAACAGTTTTTTTAGATCGCTCTAACAAAGCTATTTTTTCATTTTTCTTAAAAAAAAACATATGTAGACGTTCAGGAAGAACTCAGGACGCTCAAAGTGAAGTCGGATCAATGATAGGTATTATGGTTTTGCCAAAAATGCTTTCTGTTCGAGGCCAGAAATTCCAGTCTGTCCACCTCTGCTGTCACTATGCCGGAACATTCAGGTGGCAGTTAATTCTGTTGATTGCTTTGATCTGATTGCCTTTGATGTTATTACAGTTACAGATACACACACACACACATTTTGAGGTTAAAGGGCATAGTTATAAATCTCTGAAGAATCTCATCATAGTGTACACACACCGGCAGTAACCCCCGTGGCCCTTTCACAATTTCCCCAGAGGAAATTTTATAGTATATATGCAAATATGTAAATATGCAATCATTAAGATCAGTGTATATGATGGAATAGTGGCATTAGAATGTGTGAGAGGCACCAAATTTGGGGTTTTATTGAAAAAAAAAAAAAATCTTTTCTCCAGGAGAAATAAAGATTCTATGTCACAGTATCTCCTGACTGTGATAAATGCTGTTTGAGGTGTTTGCTGTTTGTGTTTAGCTCTCAAAGTACACAAGATTGATGCATTTAAGTTAAAATGTAAAAATGTTTTTCCTGGGCTTCAGATTTCATATGCAGTCCAACACACAGGTGGTGTTAGACGCAGCATGAAGCCTAATGCTGCTTTAAGGTAATCCATTGTTCCGTTCTTTAGGCTGCAATCTCATCAATTTTATTTGCCACATCCCAGCGACGGCACCGTGATAACGTCCTCCGTCTGAAAGACAAATCCTGCTCGTGTGCTCTGGCTGTTAAATACGGCGTAACAAATGACAGAGCAGCTGGTGTGTGTTGGAGGAAAAAGTGCACAAAAGATTCAGAGACACTGCAGTTAATAATACGACAAAAAAAATCATCTTTTGAGAGTAATATCTGCAGCTATTAGGGAGGAAACCTGCCAACTCCAGAATCTATAACGTTTTTTACAGACAACCAACAATAACTGCAGTGTGACCGAGTCATTTTCATAAATTCAAAACTCTAAAGTTTCATTGACATGAATATACTAAGTGCTGAGATGATGAGAATGTATCTTGTTATTTACTATTTATTATACTTTTTTATGAGTCCAGTACGTGAGTGCATTGAATTTCGTTGTATTTCTGTGCAATGACAAATAAATCTAATCCAATCTAATGAACAAAGTGGAACATTGAGCAGCCTAAGAAACAGATATTTTCCTCTGGAAGTGGTGGAGACCAAAGCAGAGCTAAAAAGGAGTGAATATTGGATTACACAACTCCAAATGTTGCTTTTTAGCTGCTGAATGTGTGAATATGAAAATGTTGGCTAACCACAAAAAGCCACAAGAACGGAGGGTGTTGTATATAACGTGTAACGATTTTTTAACGATCAATTAATCTCTTAATTGCTATGTTTTTATACATACTTCAGCATGTATTAAACATGCAAACATGGGCAAAATAAAATAAAATAAAAAAAATATATATATAAAGTACTGTGCAAAAGCCTGTTTTGATAATGGACGCTTTTATTTTGAAAGGACAAAAAGAGACTTCCTGTCGATTGTTAAACTAACTCAGTGAGATTAAACTGTAAATATAACGTGAAGGAGTTCAATGTTTTATGTTTTAGCTCCTGAAGAGGCATGAGGTTAGTTTTCACAGTCATTTTGCATATTTAATCCTGTTTTGTGTTTAAATTTTGGATCAAATTAAACTCAGTAATTCATGCTAGTAAGAGCACATCGTACTGGGAAACCAAGGTTATAATAGTTTTGGATTTTTCATTAGTTTTAGATTTAATTTCGTTGTGATTTTTTGTTTTCAAATTCAGTTAGTTTTAATGAGTTTTTAGAGTGAGTTTGCTAGTTTTAATTCATTTTTATTTTATGGAAAATGCTTAGTTTTAGTTAAATTTTTATTAGTTTTAGTGTTAGTTTGTTTTTTTTGTAATGAGGTATTTGTTGGGTGCCAGATTTAATAAAAGGCACAATAAATGTTGCCTTTATTTCCTTTGCCTTATAAATTTCAGCCCCAATAAGTTTATTAAGTCATAAAACCAGATAGATGAAATAGATTTCATATCAACCAAAAAGGTTTACGTATGAAAAAAGTTGACAAAGACGAAAACGAAGGACATTTTCACTATAATTTTAGTTAGTTTTGTAACCACAAAATACAGTTTCAGTTAGTTAAAAACTCTCGTTTTTATTTTTATTTCAGTTTACATTTAAAAATGTTCTATTCTAGCTTTCATTATTTCGTTAGTTTTGAGTCTTGAGTCATAGATAAAAATTAAAATTAGAAAATGCACAGATCATTTAAAAATTCCACATGATCGACTGAATTCTTAACGTCCATTCATAGATAAATGATTAATTATTCCCGTCTCTAACAGCTACATTCGTCCCTTTGTTGCCTTTGTCTATAACTGCACAAAACGAGCCAATTAAAATGATTCTCAGTGGTAATTTAATGCTGCTCAGGTAATCAGAGGGAATAACCTTTGGCATGTTGCCGCTAAGCTGACAGAAAACGTCCACAGTGACCTTTATCTAAGAGCTGATGAATATTAATGAGGGATGTAACATATCATGGACTCAAGTTCTTCCTAACAGTTGTTTACTGGGTGTCAGTGGAACATGTGTGCTCGTGTCATGTTTGTGTTGATAGAAAAAAAAAGTGTGTGGCCGTATCGCCAAGGTGACATCCCACACTGCAAAAAACATGAAGCTTACCAAATATTTTCTTTATATATCGAGCAATAGTATCTTAATTATCTTGTTTTGAGTATAATTTACCTACTGACCATAGCTTTATGTGCGTATTTTATTATTAGTATTATTATTATGTGTTTATTTAATTATCTTATTGTTTAAAGACTTCTTTTTAGGATTGACATTGTGAGCTTTTTCATGCTTTTCAATCTATTCAACTGTTGAATATGGTGAGTTTTTACCTCAAATATTGGCTCCAGTTGAGAGTTTTAGTTGCATGTAGTTTAAATGTTATTTCAAAAGCATTTTCTATCACCAAAATGTGTTCGTTTCAAGTATTGCTGGCTACAGTCAGGCTATTCAAGCTTCAACTGCTCAAAATAAGTATATTTAGATTTATTTCAAGTTTTTCAGAGTGCCTGGATATTTTTAATTATTCAAAAGATTCTAACAAAGAAACATTTACTTACTGCAATGGCAGATAATTTGACTTGTTTCAAGCATGTATTTGCTTTATTCTAGTTATTCTCTTCTTAAAACTGTTGGCTTTTAACACCACGTAGAGTGTTGATTTTATGATTTTTTTTTAATTTATTTTGAAAATTTTTAATGATTTTATGTGATACATGCATATTTTATTTTGTGCGGGCAGTGCATTTTATTTACTTATATTTTATTCTATTTTATCTCATCATATTTTATCGTTTTATTGTCTAATTATCTTTTTTTTATTTAGCTTTTATTGTGTTATCTATTTACTGTGTTTTTCTGCAGCACTTTGGAAACCCTGTGTTTGCTATAAACGTGCTATATAAATAAAGTGGAAGATTTAGATTTATTTCAAGCTATCATTGGTTTTCAGAGTGCCTGGATATTTTTAATTATTTAAAGAATTCTTACAAAGAAACATTTACTTACTGCACTGGCAGATAATTTGACTTGTTTCGAGCATGTATTTGCTTAATTCTAGTTATTCTTAGTTATTCTTTTTAAAACCCACCTTTTCTTGTCTTTTAACACCACGTAGAGTGTTGATTTTATGATTTTTTTAAATGTATTATAAATTTTTTAATGATTTTATGTGTATACGTGCGTATTTTATTTTGTGCAGGCAGTGCATTTTATTTATTTTTTATTTTATTCTATTTTTATCTTATTTTATCTTATTGTATTTTATCGTTTTATTGTCTACTTATCTTTTTTATTGTGTTATTTACTGTGTTTTTGTGCAACATTTTGGAAACCTTGTGTTTGCTATAAACGTGCTATGTAAATAAAGTGGATTGGATTATTTATTTCTTATTTTTTGTCAGTTGGTGTCTGCAGTGCAACACTCACGGCGCCGCTAACAGGCACCACGAGGCGTGGCGCGGCGTGGCGTGCAGCAGGGCCTGTCACGGCGCCCACAAAGCGAAGGGTGCCGTGTGACATAAAAAGCAGAAAATGAGCCTATCTGTATGCGCGGATCCACAACTGGAGGCCAGTAACAGCCTCCTGCTGAGACAGCTGCAGGTGCTGCAGTAAAAAAAAAAAAAAAAATCCACAACCTGTTAAATTGAAGGGAAAAATAACATGTGGCCCCCTGAGGAGAGTGTCACTGGTGAGAAAAATGGATCCATAAAGAGGAAGATTTAAAGAAAATTGGTCTACGGAGGACCGGCTTCATCTGCTGCTGCTTCTTAAAAGCTTGTAGGTGGAGTCGTCACGGTGACGGTGGAGACAAAAAAACAACAAAAAGGGGAAGTTTAACCCCTCAGGCACCTGTTTATCATACACCTGAAATATTATCGCTGACGATTATTCTTTAAGCTCCTCAAATCAATATTAAGTCTGGGCGATATGGCCAATGTAGGTCATTTAATTTCTTGGTAACAGTATTTATCAGTTAAACAGTTAGCTCTGTAGCAGTACAGTGTGTATGTGCTAACAGGCTAACAGTTAGCTCTGTAGCAGTACAGTGTGTGTGTGCTAACAGGCTAACAGTTAGCTCTGTAGCAGTACAGTGTGTATGTGCTAACAGGCTAACAGTTAGCTCTGTAGCAGTACAGTGTGTATGTGCTAACAGGCTAACAGTTAGCTCTGTAGCAGTACAGTGTGTATGTGCTAACAGGCTAACAGTTAGCTCTGTAGCAGTACAGTGTGTATGTGCTGCTGCTGCAGGAGGTGTTCACTTAGCGATCTCTGTTTGTTAACAGATATTTTCCTCTGGAAGTGGTGGAGACCAAAGCAGAGCTTAAAAGGAGTGAATATTGGATTGCACAACTCCAAATGTTGCTTTTTAGCTGCTGAATGTGTGAATATGAAAATGTTGGCTAACCACAAAAAGCCACAAGAACGGAGGGTCTTCGTGTAGTTTACATGAGGAATGTGAGTGCAAAAAAACACAGTTTTAGCAGCTGCTGACTCACCCGAAGCCTTCCAGCGAGGTGTCGAACTCCACGAACGCCGGCGTGACGGCCGACCCGTGCAGCCGGATGTCGTGGGGCGTCGTCATGGATACCAGGCACTTGACCCGGGTGAGGGGCACCGTGCTGCCCTCGGCGGAGCGGACCAGGCTGCGGCTGATCCGGTACTGGCCGTTGTCCTCCGCCGGCGTGGCGAAGACGCTGTCGGGGCCGAAGCCCTCCATGGACATGGTCATACTGTCTGGGAAGTCAGGACGCAGAAACAAACAGCTGTTAAATTCAACATCAACGGACTAGTTTAAATCTTTGATGCACAACATGGTCTAAAGCAGATATTCTCAACCTGGGGGTCCCGACCCCAATTAGGGTCACAAGATGATTTCTGGGGGTCGCCAGATCATTTTGGAAGTCAGCTCTGTCTCCACTGTGTTAAAGTGTTCATGTGTTAATGTGTTTTAGTCTTTTTGTGGAGTTTTTTGGTAATTTTGTGTCTTTTTTAAGTCAATTTGTGTCTTTTTTTTGGTAATTTTGTGTCTTTTTTGGTAATTTTGTGTCCTTTTTTGGTAATTTTGTGTCTTTTTGGTCATTTTGTGTCTTTTATTGTCATTTGGTGTCTTTTTTCGGTCATTTTGTGTCTTTTTTGGTCATTGTGTGTCTTTTATTGTCATTTTGTGTCTTTTTTTGGTAATTTTGTGTCTTTTTTCGGTCATTTTGTGCCTTTTTCAGTCATTTTGTGTCTTTTTTGGTCATTTTGTGTCTTTTTTTGATCATATTGTGGTCAATTTGTGTCTTTTTTGTTCATTTTGTTTCCTTCTTTTAGTTATTTTGTGTCTTTTTTTGTTCATTTCGTTTCTTTTTTGGGCCAACGATGATGGGCCAATTTTTTGCTTAATTTTATGTAATTTTTTTTTATATTGTTAAAGTGGTGTTTTTTTCCAATGGAAGTTATTATTTGGTGGCTCTAATAACTCTCAAATGTTAAAATATGTGATTTTCCAATGTAATCTGGTGGTTTCTAACAACTCTTTTAAAGTGAAACCTTGAAAATAATACAAAGATAGTAACACAAATACTCACATTGTTAATTCAGTGAATCATTTTTTGTATCACTACGCTTCTAATGCACAAGGTCATTTTAGACCCATGAGTGTAAACTTGATGTAATAATACAAAAACTATTTTTCTTCATAAAGTATGAAAGGAAAAATGGATATAAAAAAAGATATTCAAACACACAGCAGCATGAAATAACATGAGAAATGAATGCGGGTCATTTTTGACCCATGTTGTGCATTATATGATATAAATCAAAGGGTTAAATCTTTTTTGTTGTGGTTCATAAACTTGTTTTCTCCTGTAAGAACCCCTAGCAGAGTTTCTGATCCAACGTTGAAGCATTTTCACTTTAGATTTTATGGTGTGTGATTGAAAAGAAGAGACACAAATGGACTTTTCTCTCCAGGTTCAGAACCTGCAGAGAGAATAATGAAACCTCTGACCGGATCTCCTCCTGAGCCCTTTGAACCAACAACAGCTTCTTGGGTTTATTCTCCTCCAACTCCACTATTATGGAGAAAATAAATCAATAGCTGAGCTTCCTCCTCCTTTTCTCTCCTCTCCAGTGTTTTAAGCTCCTTGTGACAGAATGTTAGGTTAAAGTCTGGAGCCGCTTGTTTATCAGCAGACATTCTTTATGGCAGGGGTCTCAAACTGGCGGCCCGCGGGCCAATTGTGGCCCTCGTGACGATATGGCACTTTACCGTGTTGTGTGTGGAAGGTCCCTTTAATTACTGTTTTTGGTCATTTTGTGTCCTTTTTTTATGATTTTGTGTCTTTTTCTTAATAATTTTGTGTCTTTTTCTAAATAATTTTGTGTCTTTTTTGGTCATTTTGTGTCTTTTTTAAAATAGTTTAGTGTTTTTTCAGTGATTTTGTCTCTTTTTTGTAAATGTTTGTCTTTTTTTAGTAATTTGTCTTTTTTTAATAATTTTGTGTATTTTTTTTGTAATTTTGTGTCTTTTTTGTAATTTTGTGTCTTTTTTTAGTAATTTTGTGTCTTTTTTTTGTAATTTTGTGTCTTTTTTGGTCATTTTGTGTCTTTTTAAAGTAATTTAGTGTTTTTTCAGTCATTTTGTGTCCTTTTTTTTACATCTACAGTTACGGGAGCGCTGTGACTCCAGTAAAACTCCTAGATTTACTAAAGACTTTCATCTTTTAGTCTGGGACTGGGGAAATCTTTTGGTGGAAGCCCAGAATTAATGTAAATTAAATGTCAAAAAAGGTCTTCAGACTAAAAGCTGGATTTGGCAGCATTAAATCAAGCTTGCGACTTTGTTACCTTCTACTCAGAACATAGTTTGCTGCTCTTAAATGTGGCAGGGATAAATTCCATCACAGCACCATCCAGCTAATAAAGCAGATTATCTTCTCTCAGACAGAGAAAGAGCTCCGTGTGTTCTAACAGTGGCTGTGTGTAAAGAACAGTAATTAGTCGCGACTTAATATCCGTCCTCAGCTGGGAGGAGACACAATCAGCAATTAGGACACGCTGAGGAGCCCCCAAAATTACTAACATTACCGTCTGCTAATAGGAAACAAACCAGTGGCGTTATAGTCACAGATCTTTGTTTAAACGGGGAGTTTACACATCGACTGGATATTAATCAGAGGAAGAGAAGACTCATTTGGGTTCCTACAGCTTGAAGGCAGAGTTCAGTATATCTACAGCAGAAGTTCCAGACAACAACTAAAACATCTCTCTGTCTGTGAATTTATATATATTTTTTATATTTTATTGTTCCTTTTAATCTAAGTGCTTTGCTATCAGTTTAAAGGTCCATTCTGACCTCCTGAGTGTGTAACAGTCAGCTTCAAGACAGAGACTCCTTGGAAAGTAACAACTTGATACTTTGGGATTTGTCAGAAAAGACACAAAATTACCCAAAAAAGAATCAAATTGATCACAAAATGACAAAAAATGATTAAAAAAGGACACAAAATGACCAAAAAAAGACACAAAATGGCTAAAAAGACACAAAATGACCAAAAAAAGGAGACAAAATGACACAAATTGACCACAAAATGATAAAAAAAGACACAAAATTACAAAAAAAGACAAAATGACCAATAAAAGACACAAAATGACCAAAAAAAGACACCAAATGACCAAAAAAGAACCAAAAAGACAAAAAAAGACAAGAAATGACTAAAAAAAGACACCAAATGACTAAAAAAAAAAAACACAAAATGACTAAAAAAAGACACAAAATGACCAAAAAGGAGACAAAATGTCCAAAAAAGACACAAAATGACCAAAAAAAGACACAAAATGACAAAAAAAGACACAAATTGACCAAAAAAAGACACAAATTGACCAAAAAAAGACACAAAATGACCAAAAAGACTAAATCACATGAACACTTTAACACAGTGGAGACAGAGCTGACTTCCAAAATGATTTGGCGACCCCCAGAAATCATCTCACGACCCCAACTGGGGTCGGGACCCCCAGGTTGAGAACAGCTGCTCTCCAGGATCTAAAATGTGAACACTCAGGGTTGATCTCAGTAAATCCAGACTGTTCCAATCCTCTGAACCTTTCTGAAAACCTGCATAAACCGTTTCCAACCAGTAATTAAACAGCTCCGGAGAGTTGATCCTCTCCAATCACAGCCTATTCAGCAGAGATTCTCCCAATGAGCTCAGAGAGAGCAGAGGAAAAGAAAAAGCAGAAATGAAACGAAGATTGATGGTCTTCTTCCCGAAGCTTTCAGCACAGAATGAAACTTTCTCTCCCAGGAGGAAGCTGCTGTCGCTGAGGCTCCCAAACGTTTTATTATCATTTCATAAACCTACTGGAGGAGATATGGACTCTTCAGTTCTAAAATAACTGATAGGTTCACTAGTAAAGACGCCACTTATTCATTCAACATGCTGTAAATGCATATTATATATCTTTTACTAGATTAAACTTTTTCCACCAGTTTAAAGGCTATAAAGGTGTTGTGGTTTTAACTGAAAGGTAACTATATTATATTAATTTGGTAACTTAATTAAAATGTGTGAAAATTTGGGAATACCCACAAATAAATTAATTATAAATAAATATATATAAAGTTTTTCCACCTACAGTGTATTTAGGTGGACGTATACATTTAATTCATTTGAATTTTTTGGTCATTTTGTGTCTTTTTTTGTCATTTTGTGTCTTTTTGTGTCTTTTTTTGTTTTTTTTTGCTCATCTTTTGTCTTTTTTGGGTAATTTTTTTGTCATTTTTTATTCATTTTGTGTCTTTTAGTCATTTTGTGTCTTTTTGTGTCTTTTTTGCTCATTTTGTGTCTTTTTGGCCATTTTGTGTCTTTTTTTAGTCACTTCTGTCTTTTTTTATAGTCATTTGTGTCTTTTTTTAGTCATTTGTGTCTTTTTTTATAGTCATTTGTGTCTTTTTTTTAGTCATTTTGTGTCTTTATTAGTCATTTTGTGTCTTTTTTTGGTCATTTTGTGTCTTTTTAAGTCATTTTATGTCTTTTTTTAGTCATTTTGTGTCTTTTTTTTGGTCATTTTGTGTCTTTTTAAGTCATTTTGTGTCTTTTTTAGTCATTTTGTGTCTTTTTTTAGTCATTTGTGTCTTTTTTTGGTCATTTTGTGTCTTTTTAAGTCATTTTGTGTCTTTTTTAGTCATTTGTGTCTTTTTTTTGGTCCCATGTTGCATTGCAATATTCCATACCACATATTCTGATGCATTTCAGTTGGCCAAGAGATTACAAATACTACAAAACGACGTAACCTCTTTCCCACCTTTAATGGTAGAATAACGCAACATCGCCCCCAGTTTTTAATGGTAGAAATGTGGTAATGCTTTCCCGCCTTAAATGGGTTAAAATGTGCACCACTTCGACCCAAAACACTCACGTTACTGTTTTGACTGTTGAACATTTGTCCAATAAAAACGTCTCTTTTATAATGATTTACCGATAGTTTTGTGTGTTGAACAGCAGCTACAACACAACACAGCTGCCAGTAAAAAGCCACTTCAACAGTATTCATGTGAAAGATAAATACTTTAGTTATGACAATCTGTAGAAAATTAAATTACAGAGCGCCTGAAATGTTCCTTGAAGTGGCCTCAGATTCCCCCTTCTGTTTTAAACAGATCTGATAAAGAAGAGCAGGAGCCGACTCAGTGACTCTCATGTGATTAAAAGCAGCAGAATAAGAGTTGCTGTTGTTGTTGTTGTTGTCTTACTTCTCATCTCGGCGTCGTAGCTCAGAGAGCTGGGTTTGTGGACGCGGTACTGCTTCAGCAGCTTCTTGTCCCAGGCGCCGCAGTTCAGAGGGTTCCCCAGACGCAGGAACTCCCTGGAGGGGAAACCAACAAGATGTTAGCAATAAAAATACACAGACAGAGAAAAGAATCAGTCAAACCATTCATTAAAGTTCTTCTGTTTACTATTATTCTACCTGCAGGAGGTTCCAGCTTTTATTTGAGTATAATTCACCATATTTAGGTCACATGCTGTTTATTTTTTGATCAGCCCTCAATCCATAAATGAGCTCCAGATATTATATGCATACATCCATTTACTTTTTTTTTTGTTTTAGTTAAGATCTGTGAGGAACACAAAGATAAAGAACAAAAAAAACTGTAAAAATATGAAGAAAAAAAATCATGTCGACTTTTTTTCATCATGACTTTTTTTGTCATTTTGAATTTTTTTTGTGACTTAGACTTCTTTTCATTTTGAGTTTTATTTCATTTTGACTTTTTTCTCATTTTGACTTTTTTCATTTTGAGTTTTTTTTCTCATTTTGACTTTTTTTCATTTCAACTTTTTTTCTAATTTTGAATTTTTTTTTCATTTTGAGTTTTTTTCATTTTGACTTTTTTTGTGACTTCGACTTTTTTCATTTTGAGTTTTTTTTTTCATTTTGAGTT